>NC_057391.1:60029155-60329155 GCF_019320065.1 Cervus canadensis | reverse complement strand
TGTCAGTGATCATCGTTTGTTCTAGCTTCAGGCTCTAATCAGAGCTCAGCATGTCCAGGGCCTGATGGTAATTCTTACAAAACAGCAGCCTTTCCCACACTTACAAGAAAACTACCTTTCTCTGTAGGACCGAGTTGGTTGTATTTCCTTTGAAAGTAAGATTTAGATTGTGAATTCTTAAGCAGACTTTAAGGGTAGAATACCAGCAGTTAGCTTATCAGGCACTGAAGGGATGTCTAAGTTTTGTTGTATAGAGACTGGGTTTTTGGTATAAAGTGACTGACACAATATAAATGCTGCCCCAGCAGTTCCTTAGACCTCCCTTTTCAGAGAGCTAGGGAGCCAGATGCCCTCTGAAAATTTGTGAGATTCAAATTTATTTTCCTAAAGCATAATGGAGTGAGTTAGTAATTATGATTTCCAGAAGCTTCTTGGGGAATATGAATAAGTAGTTGAAGCACATAAGGCATTTGATAACCAGGTCACAAATTTCAGGAAAGTGGTTTAGGCGAGGGCCTCATCTGAGTTGCATCCGCTGGGTGTTTGATGTGTGTAGCTGGGTTAAAAACCAGAATAGTGACATGCCCAATGTAGGAGGTAGAAGAAATGACCTGGGACCTGTTCTGTGAAGGTTTAAACAAGCCATGGATTAGTGTGGAGGTAGCGATGAGTTTGGTGCCATGGGTCATGAGTCTCATATAACTAATAAGCCATGGAGGACTCTATCGAGAAAGGTGCCAGTGGTAGTTTCTGGGAAATCCATGCATCTTCAAAAGGCCCACAAGAGTTGACTTAACAAAGGTAGCCTATCTCTATGGTCATGTCACCCTGATGGCTTAAGGCCGCGTGAGGAGAATTGTCTGAAGACACCAGTGCTGAGAGTGCTTGCACCCTCTTGTAGTAAACAAGAAACAATAATATTTAAAAGTAGCTGTTACTATGGAGTCTCTACCATGTGCCAGGGACCATGCTAAGAATCTAATACTGATTCTTCATGACTGCTTGAGAGGTAGATATTTTTGTCTCCTCTTGATAGATGAGAAAACCAAGGCTAAGAGGATGTGAGTAATGTTTCCAGGGCTACTGTGTTACTTAGCAATCTTGGAGATACTAGAAAACTACCCAGGTTAGTGTAAACAAAGGAGAGATGGCTTTGATGAGGATGCCAAAGTGTGTGGATCTCGGGGGTGGGATGTCACTGGGCCTCTAGAAGGACTGATCTCTGATCTGGGCTTTGATGAGGATGCCAAAGTGTGTGGATCTTGGGGGTGGGATGTCATTGGGCCTCTAGAAGGACTGATCTCTGATCTGGGCTTTGATGAACGTGAGCAGCTTCTCTCTGCCCAGCTGCCTCTGGCTCTTCGCCCACCAGCTCCTGGTGAATCTCTGCAGTGCCCTGTCCTGCTCTCTGGTCTTTTCAGTGTGGTAGGATGGTCCACAGCTCCCCACGGAGTGGGGGTCAGATTCTCATCTCTTTCTCAGACTTTCCTGCTCCTTCTGCTTCCGGGTTCCCAGGGAAGCACCGTGGATTCAGTGGTGTCATAAACTGCCCTTTAGGCACAACTCTCCTTAAAAAGAACTTGGTTACTACGTTATGGCACCGTTTTCCATAACAGTTTCTTCAGACTAGAGAAATATGATGAAGGCACATTGGCTATTTATTTATCTCCTGGATCCTGAGTTTTGCTTTGGGAACTGGAAAGCATGGAGGTCATGTGGTAAGGGCAGCAGGCAGTGGGCAGGGGCCTCAGTATCTAGTTGTGTAAGAGTCTAGGTGGGTCTCTCAACCTTGCTCTTTAGTTTCCTCATCTTTGTCTGTGGGTCAGTAATATTCCACCCCCTCCCTCAGAGGGAGTGTAGTGAGTAGAGTGAATATTAACATAGATGTAGGATGGCAGAAACATTAAAATGCAGGGTGATTTTATAATAGTAAATGATTTTATAATAGTAAGTCTCAACTGTTGTTGAGACTGCTAATATTACAGCTACTTAAACTGTAGCAGAAGATATGGTTAACAATCAGAGGAATGCTCACTCTTAACATGTGATGGAGGAGACCGAGGACTCTGTTTCCTTGAGACTTGAGGAATAGGTGTTGGGCGATTCCATGAGTCACGAGTGGGTGCCCTTCAGCCTGGAGAGGTTTTGAAGGACCGCTCATCTTGAGACTGTTTTTGATGGTTCTCTGATCATCCTTGAGTCTCTTAACTCACTCATTTCCATCTCCATTGTGTTATATGAGCCTTCTAACATTTAAGAGAAGGACCCAGTTAATCTTCCTGACAGGAATATATGGACGTTTACAGAGCATTGTACCATACACGTGTCATCTTTCTAGTCATCTTATAACATGGTCTCTTTACTCCTGCCAGCAATCCTACAGAGCAGTTACTTTTATCTGCATTTCACAGATGATGAACATAAGCGTTTCAGTGAGCATCAGAATTACTTGGAGGGCCTGTTAAAACAGATTTCTGGGCTTGCCTCTGAGTTTCTGATCCAGTGAGCTTGAGCTAGGGTCTGGTAATCTGCATTTATAACATGTTCTCAGGTGGTGCTGTTCTGGGGACCACACTTGAGACCCACTAGCTGATTTATTGGGCCGTTTACTGGGGATCACAATGCTTGTAAGTGGAAGAGCTAGGACTCAAACTGGAGTCTGTAGGTTCTCAAGTCCATGCTTTTCATTTCCTGCCTTTGCTGCTTTTATCAAGTGCTTGGCCTGGTCCAACCTGTTACAGGGTAATTTAATTTTGCTATTACTGATAGTGTGGCTCTTGGTTCTGCCTGTTGTTCTTCTCCTTCCCAATAAGAAAACTTGTTCTCCAAAAAGGAAGTAAGGCTGGCTTCTTGTCCTCACTCTGATGGTGGGAAGAGAGGTCCAAATTCTGGTCTCCTGGCCACAGAGACCCAGGGTCTCCCCTCGGCCTCGTCTGTCCTCCACTTTGGCAGATGACTGCAAGCCCCACAGCTCTGGGCTTAGCAGAGCCCTCACTCACCTGCTAGCTCCACTGTGTGTGAGTCCAGGGGGCTCCAAATTGTGCTGAAATACATGCGAGGCGGTAGAAATGATGGAGAAGAAGGATCCTAAACACAGATTCCATTTTCATTTTTGTTAAATGATAATTTTTTTGTGTGCTTTGTTGCAGATCAAAGGCCTCCCTGAAGGTTTTGCCCATCCCAAAATAGGGTCCAATTACTCAGTGAGGACGGTGGAGAAGACATGGAAAGCTCTGCAGGACTTCAAGGAAGGCAACGCCATCTTTACCTTCCCTAACACTCCGGTGAAGTGCGCTGGGGCCCCGCAGAAGATCATGTACTTATCAGAAGCCTATTTCAGGAAGGTATGCTTCCTTTCCAGGGATGGGCAAGGAGGGCAGAAGGGATATCATTTTTATCCATGTCAAAATATTGTTTCTGTTTCTAAATTTAGTAGTTCAGTCCCTAAGTTGTGTCCGACTCTGCAACCCCATGAACTGCAGCACACCAGGCTTCCCTGTCCTCCACTGTCTCCTGATGTTTGCTCAGATTCATGTCCATTGAGTAGATGATGCTGTCTGACCATCTATCCCTCTGCTGCCCACTTTTCCAAAGTATTGGAGCTTCAGCGTCAGCCTCGGTCCTCCCAATGAATTTTCAGAGTTGATTTCCTTTAAGATTGACTGGTTTGATCTCCCTGCTGTCCAAGAGACTCTCAAGAGGTCTTCTCCAACACCACAGTTCAAAAGCATCAATTTTTACTTTTTATTTCACATGTACAAAATTATGTAACTGAAAGTTTGCAAAATAGAAAAAAGATGTCATTCATAATCCAATTGCTTTGGTATAGCTACTGTTAATCAATTTGATATGTACTTCCATTGTTTTCCCTATTTTTTTAACATGGTATAGTCATACTATCAGTTCAGTCGCTAAGTCATGTTCAACTCTTTGCTTCCCCGTGGCCTGCAGCATGCCAGTCCTCCCTATCCATCACCAACTCCCGGAGCTTGCTCAAACTCATATCCACTGAGCCGGTGATGCCATCCAACCAACTCACCCTCTGTCATCCCCTTCTCCTCCTGCCTTGAATTTTTCCCAGCATCAGGGTCTTTTCCAATGAGTCAAGTTTTTCACATCAGGTGGCCAAAGTATTGGAGCTTCAGCTTTAGCATCAGTCCTACCAATGAATATTCAGGACTAATTTCCTTTAGGATTGACTGGTTAGATCTCCTTGCAGTCCAAGGGACTCTCAAGAGTCTTCTCCAACACCACAGTTCAAAAGCATCAATTCTTCAACACTCAGCCTTCTTTATGGTCCACCTCTCATATCCATACATGACCACTAGAAAACCATAGCTTTGACTAGATGGACCTTTGTTGGCAAAGTAATGTCTCTGCTTTTTAATATGCTGTCTAGGTTGGTCATAGTTTTTCTTCCAAGGAGCAAGCATCCTTTAATTTCATGACTGCAGTCACCATCTGCAGTGATTGGAGCCCAAGAAAATAAAGTCTATCACTGTTTCCTCTGTTTCCCCATCTATTTGCCATGAAGTGATGGGATCGGGTGCCATGATCTTAGTTTTTTGAATGTTGAGTTTTAAGCCAGCTTTTTCACTCTCCTCTTTCACTTTCATCAAGAGGCTCTTCTGTTCCTCTTTGCTTTCTTCTATAAGGGTGGTGTCATCTGCATATCTGAGGTTATTGATATTTCTCCCGGCAATCTTGATTCCAGCTTGTGCTTCATCCAGGCCGTCATTTCTCTTGATGTACTCTGCATATAAGTTAAATAAGCAGGGTGACAATATACAGCCTTGATGTATTCCTTTCCCAATTTGGAACCAGTCCGTTGTTTCATGTCTGGTTCTAACTGTTGCTTTTTGACCTGCATACAGATTTCTCAGGAGGCAGGTAAGGTGGTCCGGTATTCCCATCTCTTGAAGAATTTTCCACAGTCTGTTGTGATCCACACAGTCAAAGGCTTTGGCATAGTCAGTAAAGCAGAAGTCGATGTTTTTCTGGAACTCTCTTGTTTTTTCTATGATCCAGTGAATGTGGAGCACTTAGAACAGTACCTGGCCAACTCTAGGACCTCATTAAATGTTTACTGAGTGAATCAACAAATGAATACATGAATAAACAATTCAGGTCTATCTTCCCTTGGACCTGACTTTCATCTCTGGATCTCACTGAACAGAGTCTACCTCAACCCCTGAATCAAGTTGGACTGAGGTGTTGTGTTACTGACGGAAGATAAAAGAAGGAGGAGGCTGTGATCCACACCTCACCCCACCAGTGCACAGTGATGGAGAAAGCTGATGAGGTCTCTTTGGAGGGTTTTAAGTCTTGTCTAGGTTAAAAAAAAAAAGGGTGGCTGGAGTAATGCTTTTATGTTGATTGTTTCTATTTTTTTCTTTTTTTCAGACTGGAAAGCGACCCAAGGCCAATATCATTTTCAACACTTCTCTTGGAGCCATTTTTGGGGTCAAGAAGTATGCAGATGCCCTACAGAAGATTATCCAGGAGAGGACCATTACAGTTAACTACAAGCAAAATCTCACTGAAGTCCGAGCTGATAAGCAAGAGGCTGTTTTTGAGAATCTGGACAAACCTGGAGAGACCCAAGTGATTTCAGTGAGTGTGGAGGCGAAACTGTCAGCTGAGCAGTGCCATGGATGCAGGCAACACTGAGGGACCCACTTTTTTGTCCATCGTTGTCGTGTGCTTGGGAGGCTGGTTACAATGAGCATCTTAGGGTTGTGATGGGGAGAATGTGGACCAAAATGGGGAAGGGAAGAGATAAGAGGTTGTGTCCATGGGAGATGAGAAGGGTTCATATACTGTTGTTGCTCTTTAGTCTCTTAGTCATGTCTGACTGTTTGTGACACCATGTACTGTAGTTCACCAGGCTCCTCAGTCCATGGGATTTTCTGGGCAAGAATACTGGAGTGGGTTGTCATTTCCTTCTGCAGTGGATCTTCCTGACCCAGGGATTGAACCCGCATCTCCTACTTGGCAGGCAGATTCTTTACCACTGGATCACCAGAGAAGCCCTCATCTACTGGTACCGAGTGAATTTTTATCCTGTTTCGTGTCTGTATTTTTGGTACTGAGTCATTTGAGGCAGCCAGAAACATTTCACAACTTTAGTTGCCTAGAGTTCAGGAAGGGCTTCTTAAATGCAGGATATAGTGATTGTCTCCATTTATGGTTTGTGACAGCCAGGCCTGCTTGTGGGTAGTTCAGGAATGATGGATATCTTTTACCTGGGAAAGAGGGTGTCTTTAAACATCTCATACCTGTGCATCAAAGGAAATGCTTACAAATCCTTGAAAGATCTGGCAGAGCCACATCCTGCTTGGAGAGATCTAGTCTTTGTATGTGGGCTTGGCTTCTGTGCATCTGTTTCTTCTGTGAAGTGGGAATAGTACATTAAGAACAAGATGTAAAGGCATCCAGAGAAGATGCAGAGAAGCATCATTTGTTTATATCATTTTGGCAAGAGCTGTTAGCAATGAGGAAACAGTACACAGTCACATTTTATTCATTCAGCCTTTTTAGAGGAATGAAGGATTCCATAAATGGAAATTTTGAAGTGAGCCAAAGATTAATTTTCTAAACATCAGAACTTCACAGTTTAAGCTTTTTAGTGGGAGCTTTTTCTAAAATATATTGCATACATCTTTCCATTCTTAAATGGTATGTAGTGACTATCATTTAAAATGCTGTTAATGACTCAAGGTCATAATTTTAAAAAACTTTCATTTGGAAATAAACTTAGAGAAGTTGCAAAAATAAAAATAGTACAAAGAAAGCTGTATATAGCCTTTACCTAGATTCATTTATTGCAGAGTTTTACCCCATTTGCTTTATCATTGGCTTCACTGTTTCTCTCTCCATATATAAATAGTATGTAATGTAATATATTTTCCCTAAAGCATTTAAAGGTGAGTTATGTACATCACAGGCTTCCCAGGTGGCGCTAGTGGTAAAGAAGTGAAGTTGCTTAGTGGTGTCTGACTCCCTGCAACCCCATAGACTGTACTCTGACAGGCTCCTCCATCCATGGGATTCTCCAGGCAAGAATAGTGGAGTGGGTTGCCATTTGCTTCTCCAGGGGATCTTCCCGACCCAGGGATTGAACCCGGGTCTCCCACACTGCAGGCCGACTCTTTACCATCTGAGCCACCAGGCTGGTAAAGTGGTAAAGAACCTGCCTGCTAATGCAGGAGACACTAGAGATGAGTGTTTGATTCCTGGGTTGGGAAGATTCCCTGGAGGAGGGCATAGGAACCCTCTTCAGTTTTCTTGCCTGGAAAATACAATGGACAGAGAAGGCTGGTGGGCTACAGTTCATAGGGTCGCAAAGAGTTTGACACAACTGAAGCAACTTAGCACACGCTCATGTACGTCATGGGTCATGGCCCTTTACCCCTAAATATTTCACCATAATTTTCCTAAGAGTTAGGAGTATTCTCTTATATAACCACAGTACAGTTATCAATTCAGTAAATTTAGCAAGGATACAATATTTTAATCTATGATTTGTATTCAAGTTTTGTTGATTGGTGAATAGTATTATAGTACTCCCTGTCCTCCAGAAGTTGGTCTACAGGCAGGTATTGCATTTAATTGTCATGTATTTTTAGCCTCCTTTAATCTGGAACATTTCTACAGCCTTTCTTTGTCTTCTGTGACTCTGCATTTTGAAATAATACAGTTCCCTCCCCCACTTGTATTTTTTAATAGGGTGTTCCTCGTTTTGAGTTTGTGTTTCCTGGTGATGAGTTTCAGGCTCTGCATTTTGTGTGAAATACGGCATAAGTGATGAGTCTTTCTAGGATAACACATTGGAAAGCACAGTGCTCATCTGCCCCTTGATGATGTTCATTTTGATCACAAGTCCAGATATGGTCCAATTTCTTCACTGTAGAGAATTATTATTCTTTTTCTTTTTTGCTACTAGTAAGGAGGGGGGCACTTTAAAACCATGCAAACACCCTACTCACTATTCATTAAAGTTTCCCTATAGATTTAGCATCCATTGATGATTTTTGCCTAATCCAGTCTTTACTGTGGTGGTTGCAAAATGGTCCAGTCCAGCATTCCCTCTACCTGTACTGGTAGATTCTTGGCATCCTGTCAGCAAAAGCTCTCCCTTCCCAATTAATTATTGGTATGAACTTACGAATGCCTGTATTTCCCCCCACTGGTTTTGTCAACTGAAAAATATAGTCACAGCCTGAAAGTAGAGTGTTATTTTATTTGATGGGAATATTTAGGACTCTGAGTCAGGCAGACAGCATCTCAGTAGCTCTGAGAAAACTGCTCCAAGGATGCAGGAGGGGAAGTCAGGCTGTATACAAGTTTGCAACAAAGGAAACAGGCAGCCTGAACATCAAAGAGCAGGTAGCAAGTTAAGGAATTCAGCATTCTATGTATGGGAAGATGCAAGCCTCTGGGCTCACTGAATTCATTCCTTTCATAAGCACCTCAGCTATCTGGGGCCAATCCTGTTTCCTTGTTCACCTTGCTGCTTCATTTCCCGAGCTCCTCGGCAATCACCGTGGTGGGTGGCAGCATCCGCTGGATTGCAGTTTGGGGAGCCCTCATTCATATTTCGAGGCCAGAAATTGCTGATGGCTGTGACATTTCTTGTTTATTGATATGTCGGGAGATCTTTCATTTCACAGTTTATAATTCATTCTGTCCTTAAGTACTTTGGTGCTCAAGTTGTCCCAGACTGGGTCAGCAGGAACCCTTTCAGAATGGCTCTTAATGTCCTTGCGACATGTCCCCATTACATTTTTCAGCACTTCCTTGCTTTCTGGTATCCCAGGATGTCCCAGGCTTGTCTCCTTGCCCCAGTTCAGGGTCATAATTTTGAGTAACTCTTATATAGTTATGCATCTAGGGCCTACTGGGCTGTTTAGGGCTAATTTTCCTCTTATGAAAGGACCTCAGTCTACTCTGTTATTTGGTTTTGTGTGCATCCTCTTTGTAGTTTTCTAGTTTTCTTCCTTCCTGGCGGTCAGGCAGTTGTGACTGGGAGATCCTTCTAGATCCAGCATTTTAAAACTGCTACTTCTAATCTTTTTATTGGCTGGAAAATGAGATAGCCAAACTCATTAAATTCTATGTAAAGTAAAAGCAAATGGGTGGTGTGTGAGGGTCCACAGCATATTTTTATGAGCAAAGTGTATGAGCTTGAGTGCACGAACTTAATTTTGTTATTAGGTCCTTTTAACTCTGGTTCTCTGCTGTGCCATGGCTAGTTGAGGCTTGCAGATAGGGACTTGGGGTTATTGTTCTTCTGAAGGGTTTATAAAGAAAGAAGATTATTTGTGTCCCTTTTGAAGTATAGGCTTTTAGATTAGATTTTCTCTTCAGACCTAATTCTACTCTTTAAAATATGAATTTCAAAAAATCTACCAAAAGGCTTTAGAGCAGTGACTCTCAGCTCTGGCTGCACATTTCAATCACCCAGAGGACTTTCAAAACATGCTGATGCCTGAGTCTAACTCCCAGAGATTTTGATTAATTGGTCTGGGGTCTGGATTGAGGATTGGGAGTTTCCAAAGTTCCCCTAATGATTCTCATGTGTAACCAGGACTGAGCACCGCTACCGTAAAGAATTAAATGTACCCAAAGCCTCTAGTCTCTGATCCTTCATAGAGAGCTTGTGAACTGGCCCAAGTCTCCAGTTTTTGGAGATCTGAACTTGTTTTACATCATGGCGTCCTAGAACTAGAAGAAATTTTGGAGATTATCTAGTACAGTGCATTTCCTTATAGAAAAGGAAAGGAAAGGTGAAGTGACTAAGTAATAGCATTTCATTTTTCATTATAAATGAACCTATTCCTTCAAGCCAGAGTTTCTAATACTGTCATCTACAGGTTTCATGTTTCAGAATCATTGGGGTGGAGGTTGTTAAAGTACACATTCCTGTTCTTCTCCCAGACCTAATGGATCGGGATCTTGGGGTGGTAGGGCCCAGGAACCTGAATTTTCTACAGATCTTCTTTATAAATATAAAAGTTTGAACACCACTACTCTGAATAGGTTATTTATGTTAATGAAGGGGAACCATGTTATTTACTAGATTCAATTTATGGAAATAATGGATAAAAAACAATCTATAACCTAATGCCAATATTAATTTCCAGCAAATCTATAAAATGACCCTAGTAGTTCTTTTGCTCAAGTAATATTTAACTTCCCTTCTAGAAAAGATGTATGAAATTCATGTGTATTTGTGAAATTCAAGCACATATTAGCTCTAATAGATAGAGATGATGCTAGTAAGATTTGGCCCTCGGTTCTGGTTACCTTTAGAAATACAGACATGGCCTTCATAATTTGGTGGATGGTGGTTGTTGATTATTCCATCTGCTGTCCTGCAGACATGTGCTCAGTTTGCATGTAAATTAACAGACACAGCCTCAGGGACCCAGGCCACTAAAGAGCCAACTAGAGTACTTTGCAAAGCACTGCACATTCACTCCACTTCCTCCACCTTAAGGTTGACTAAGCTCATAACCGAGAGTGGGAATAAATACAAGTCACATCCCTAACTCCCTCGCCATCATGACTGCCAGGCCCTGGTGATGATACGGAACTTGTTATGAAAATCAGGGGCTGTTGACTATCACAAGGTTAGGATTGTCCTAAGATGCTAAAGTTTTCACTGTAATGAATTGTTTTGTGAACACTTAATTAATTTGAAATTGCTAGATGGAGTTGGTTAAAAGTAAATAGAATAAACTACAAAATATTATGTAAACAAACAAAAAAGCATATCACATAAGCAAAAGAATTACATGAGCCATCAAAACTGATTAGGTTGGGTCAGTGCCTAATTGCCAAGGGTAGCCTTGATAAAGGTTTATGGGGAAAACAAATCCATCCTGCTTTCTACACAGTTCAGTAAACCCAAGACTGAATTAGACCCCTCCTTCTTCAAAGTGCTAGTCAATATTCTTGCCGCCTTTCAGTTCAGTTCAGTTCAGTCCCTCAGTTGTGTCCGACTCTTTGCGACCCCATGAATCGCAGCACGCCCCGTCTCCCTGTCCATCACCAACTCCCATTATTTCACCTTAAATTGGTGTTTTGATGGTTGCCTTTTTGTGTTTTGAGAGTTGACTCATATTTGAGAATGGTGCTCACTTATTAGCTCCTAACATGGGTTTTTACAAGTTTTAGGCACTCTGAGAACCTCTTTGCAGAGTAAACCTGATGTAACCAGACTTTACAAGTCATCAGATGAGGGTCAGGAAGACAGCAACTGAGATACATCACCCGCTTCGTTTCAGTAATAAGTAGAAGCATCAATGAGTTCTTTCAAAATGTTAGTGAAGTTCACTCCAGTCTTTCACATTCCCCCATGCCAGCTGCCAGAGGGATCCCGTGAACTCTGTACGGGGAGACCACGTCAGTTATTTTATCACTGCCTTGCATGGGAGCATGGATGATCTTGGCAAGCGTGTGGATCAGTACGAGCACTAACTGTACAATGCTCCGTACAGCCACAGTCCATGTGTGTCAGGGAGTTGGGGCCAGAGCCTGTGGGGCTATGGGAATAATGGAACAAACACACATTTGGATGCTCTCCTTTTTTCAGTATGAAATGCTTCACGTTACACCACCCATGAGCCCACCAGATGTTCTCAAGACGAGTCCTGTGGCTGATGCTGCCGGCTGGGTGGACGTGGACAGAGACACTCTGCAGCACAAGCGGTACCCAAATGTGTTTGGGATCGGGGACTGTACCAACCTGCCGACATCAAAGACTGCTGCTGCCGTAGGTAAGGCCTTGAGCTGTGTTCCCTCCTCACTCAAAGCAGGGGTGCCTTCTGCTAAGGCATCATCATAATAAAAAAAAAGTTGGACACCAGCGGCATTTCATTATATACTAATTATATTAATGAAGAAATGTTTGTGCCTAAAAATGCCTTTGGCCTCCCAAAACAGATGTGTTGCCAATGAACCTAGTGTTGTGTAATGAACTTAATTGTCAATGAATCTAGTGTTGTGTAAAGAAGAAAGTATCTGTTGAATGCTTTGTACCAGAGTAGCATGATCTCATCTGACTTTTCTGGGTCAGAAGGGTGGTTTTCAGGGGAGGGGGACATTGGAGAGAGAGGTACCACTTTTCCAGCTCTCTAGAATTCTGTTAACTTCTCATACTATCATGCTCACATCCCTGGTCTTCTTTGGAACATCCCTGATGCTAGGCAGGTTGGCTGTTTTTCTTCTGCCTGAAACACTGTAAAACTAGGGAAGCATTTGTTTCCCCAGGAAACACATGCAAGTCAATGAAAGCTTGCAGAGCAGAAAATTGCTGTGTTAAGACAGATACAGTGGAGAGTGCCCTGATTGGTACACGATTAAGGCCTCAGCCTGGGCAACTAAATTCTTCACGTTGATGTTCTGCTCTAGCAGTGATGGAGAGAATTGCCTTTTAGATTCTGTTTTCTGTAGACAGGAACTGTCTTTTTTAGATGCTATAAAACACGAACCTCCCTGCCGGTGGGTATGGGAGCGTTTCATGTGAATTGCATACCCACAGAACATGTGTTACTTTTGTTGACTATGTCAACCTAAGAAAGGCTTTCTAGGAAATACACTGAATGTCCTTCTTATTATTTATAGTCATTTTCCCCAAACTTTTCATTTCAAAAATCTCGAACCTATGAAAACTTTGAAAGTACAATGAATACCCATATACCCTTTCAGGTATTAACCAATTATTCATATTTTGTGACCAATATAATAATTAACCAATAAATGAATACTTTGATCATGCTATGTACCTTTTTAAAAGTCATCTGAAAGTAAATTTTGACATCATGATACTTCACCCTCAAATACTTCAACTTCTGTCTCCTAAGAAAAAGGACTTTCTCCCCTATACCCACAAGATCATTTTCATGTCTAAGAAATTGAACATTACATTATGAAATCATTAATACCACCCATTGTGAATTTCTTCAGTTTTTCTAAAAATGTCCTTTTTAGCTTTCCCTATCCACTCTTTCCCCCACCATCTGCAATTCCCTGTAAATCTGTGAGCCAGTCAGGGGCCACACTGTACACTGATTGTTATGTCTCTTTGGTTTTCTTTAATCTAGAACAAGCCTCTGACATTTGTTTTTTTTACTTTCATGATATTGACATTTTTGAAGAGTGCTGGTTGGTTATTACATAGAAAATACTGCAATTTAGAATTGTCTGGTAGTTTCCTATGATCAGACCCGGGTTGTACGTTTGTGCCTCCCACTGTGCCACCTCAGGAGCCCGTCCTGTTAGTTTGTCCGGTCCTTGGTGAAGCTAGAGTCCATCACTGGGTTGAGTTGTGTTCTAGTTACAATCTAGAGGGATGGGATACGGAGCCTTCTTAACTTCTTCACATTAAAATTATTTGCAAATTAGTTTTCATGGAAAATCTAGATACTTCTGTTCCCCTGACTTTTCCATTTCTTATATAGCTGCCCAGTCAGGAGTACTTGACAGAACAATTTCCCTGATTATGAAGAATCAAACACCAGTGAAGAAGGTTTGTATGCCTTGTAAGAGTCACTGTCTCAACTTACCATCTTCCATTCTGCATGAAAACTGTTTTCCCACCATTTTGCTGCTTTATTAATTAGTTTCTCTATTATGCAACTTCAGTCTTTGCTTTTAGTATATCCTTGTTATATAATTTCTATATTTTCATTGTAAAAAGAGTAGAATATACAAAAAAGGAAAACATTGCCACTGCTCAGAGTAAATAATAAGTTCCAAGATGTCTAGGTGGTGGTTGTTTGGTCACTAAGTTGTGTCTGACTCTTTGCAACCCCATGGACTGTAGCCAGTCAGGCTCCTCTGTCCATGGGATTTCCCAGGCAAGAGTACTGGAGTGGGTTGCCATTTCCATCTCCAGGGGATCTTCCCCACCCAGGGATTGAACCTGAATCTCCTGCATTGTCAGGCAGATTCTTTACCGTCTGAGCCACCTGGGAAGCCAAGGTGTCTAGATAGCACGTGAAAAAAAGCCACTTTTCAACTCTGTCTCCATCACAGTATGATGGCTACACGTCGTGTCCGCTGGTCACTGGCTACAACCGTGTGATTCTCGCAGAGTTTAACTACAACTCTGAGCCCCTGGAGACCTTCCCTTTTGACCAGAGCAAAGAGAGACTTTCCATGTACCTCATGAAGGCTGACATGATGCCGTTCCTGTATTGGAATTTGATGCTGAGGTAAGTATATCACCTGGGGGAGAGGCATACCTGTTAGCAGATTGCGACAACCGGTACAGGGGAGTTGTTTAAAGGAGGCCTTCCAGCTTCAGGAGATATGACCCCGAGCAGGACTGGTGAAGGGGGTCCACCTTGCTAAGTCATGTCTCACAGATTGGTAATGGCAGTCTGAGAAGGGTTCTGAAGTCTCAGCCAGACATGATGGGCAAGAGGCTGCCCTGGGTGAGAGAAGGAGCCCTAGCAGAGCTATCACACCCACAGGGACACAGCCTCTTCTCTTTATAATCGGCAGTGACCAGTTCTCCTGTCTTTCATATTCTGGTACTCTCTTGATGCTGGATAAATAATCATCATCATCATAGTCATAGTGAATCACTTTGACCTGTTAAGTACTTTATCATCTGCCACCTTAATTTTGTTTTTGTTATAAGAAAAAGAAAGCATACTAATTAAGAGCTAAGCTTTGGAGACCTGTGTCTGAGTCATGTCTGCCACCTACCAGCTATGCATCCTAGGGCAAGTTGCTTAAACTCTCTGTGTTTAAGTGTCTTATTTGCAAAATGAAAGGAACATTGTCTTCCTCACAGGATGGGATGAATGAGACAATACATAAAGAGACAGATCCATTGTAGGCATTCAATAAGTAAACAGTGACAAACTTAATAATTCCTCTTCCTTGTTGCAAAAAAAAAAAAAAAATCTCATTTGACTCTCCCAAACCCTTTGAGAAAAGTAAGTCAAAATGTAGACACCAGTGTTTTTCAGCTAGGGATGATTCTGCTCCCCAGGGGACATGTGGCAATATCTGGAGATATTTTGTTGTCATAGCTGGAGGGGATGCTATGGGCATCTAGTGAGCAGAGGCCAAGGATGCTGCTGAATAGGACTGCCCCCTGAGAAGTATATGGTCCAAAATGCCAATAGGTTTGGAAACCCGGACCTGTACTTAATTTATGAGCTGGTCAAGGTAGAGAGGACTGCAGTTTGCACATAGTAGAGGCTTCGTACAGCTTTGCTGAATTGAGTCAGTATGTTCAGGCTCACAGAGCAAGTCAGTGTTACAGTCAGTTGTGCCCTCCTAGACCTGGGTTTTTTCTACCTCGCTGTCAAGCTTGCTTTATACCCTGAGAAACATTGTCTGTGAGCAGCCTGGCTTCCCTTTTAACATCCTGCTGCCTGAAGTCACCCCCTTTTTTTCTGATGCAAAGAACTATTCGGTGTCATTTCTTACAGGGGCTACTGGGGAGGACCAGCCTTTCTGCGGAAGTTGTTCCATCTGGGTAAGAGCTAAGGATGGCCCAGCCCTTGCTCTCCCTGGACGGCTTCTGGACCAGAATCACAGCCATGGATTGACCAAAAGCAGAATGAAGAACTCAGAACCCAACCCCATAAAGAATTTACTGCTGGATGACAGTGACCAAATGCCTCCCTTCTCAGTCCCTCCGGCCAGCTCCCATGCAGGCTGCTCAGGGCAAGATTATTTGGAAACATTCAAATGAAAAAATAGACTTCTATTTTTTAAATAAAAGCTCCCACTGATTGAGATTCTATGAGAAAATTGGATCTTGACTAGTGGTATGAAAAGTTATAGCTGTAGGGAGGAAAAGATGGTGGTGGCGGGATAGTTCACTTGTTACCTACTTTGACTTTTTGACTGAAAGCTGGCATAATTTCACCAGAGCCTGTCTGGATTTATAGAAACAAGAGTTATTTCCAGGGAGAGTGTTATTTGAAACAGTGCCTGTGAAGGCTGTGGCTAGAGCTGGTGCTGTGGGGGCTCAGGGGACTGGCCGCTGCCCCTCTGCTCCTCCGCTCTGTTCATGCTGAGGCCACGTTCTCCCAGCCTGTGACTGACGCAGGGAGCACGCATGTTGGCCTGTTCCTACAGGACGCATAAGTCCTCTACCGGCAACTTGGGCTCCAGAATTTCCCATCAGTCTGGCCAGAGCATCAGGCCAGACTTAGAAGTGCATCAGGCCTGCGGTGGCTCTTTCCCGTCCCTCCTTCCTTCCTCCCCCTCTTCCTCTCCCTTCCTCTCACAGGTGTCCCTCTCACATCATGGTCTGAAAGCCCTCCCTTTTCTTCTCCTGTTCCTTCTCCTTTAGCCTTGACAGACATTTCCTCCACTAAATCTCTTGGGAATCCAATTCTCTCATGGCCCCTGCTTTGCAGAGAATGTACACTTAGTGAGGGTGGGGTTGATTCAGTACCAGTTTTGGCCAAGAAAATTTTGAATGAGATCATGTTGGAAACACTGCAGGAAGTAGTTTCAGTGGACTTGAAGTTCAGCAGCAGCTTCAAAATCATTTTTTCTCCATTTAGTTTATTTGGAAGCTTACAGTTTCAGGTTTCAGTTCAACCTGGTATTTGAAAGCTTTGCATGTTTCATATTTATTTATAAATTCCACAAAAGGGCAGTGCATAACTGTTTATGCAATAGAGTTCAAACCTAAACTGTTACCCAGTTTGAGGAACAGTGTTACTTAGGGTTGCTAAGTCTCTCTCGTTTCCTGAAGTTCCTGGATGGCTTTAGAAGTTCTGCTCAGGCATTTTTTCATTAATTTAGCAAAGATTTACTGAGCTCCTATGAGCTGCCAAACACTGCCTTGGCCCTGGAGATGCAGTCGTGATCCAGACAGATAAGGGCCCTGCCACAGCCTCGTGGTTCCTGTGACAGTCGCCTCTCCTTTCCCTGGGATGCTGGGAAGCTTGCTCAAAAAGGCCTTGGTTTGATTTGGAAAGTAGATTTTCTTCAGTAGCACATGTTTCTGAGGAGGAAAGGGAGTACTATCCTTGCAACAGACTTCTCATTTGGCAATAGAAGTGGGAGATGTTTTCTGGATGACCACACTCTGGTTTGTCTGGGGTTTTCTTTCTGGCATAGCTTTACCAGCACCGCTCCTCCCACCCCTGCCCCAGTATTCACTTTCCAAATGTCCCGTTTGGACAATAGATTTTATTGACCACTGTAGTGATCACTCAACCCTCCCACCCTCACCCGGGGTCTAGAGTAAGAGAGCAGTGCTACAGTAGGAGGCGCTGTTTCTCATCTGTGCTGCTGGAGGACGGCAGAGGTGGGGGTTTCCTGTCCTGCTCTGAGTCCCCGGGCCTTTACAGAGCTCCTGCCTGAGCCGGCTGCAGCCTGGCTCCTGGTGGGCAGCTGAGTCAGGGAGAGCTGGGGGCTGTTCACCCAAAATGATCTTTCTCTGAAAGGTCCACACAGTCCTGGGAGTAACGTCCCTAAATGTGGACACAAATGCATTTTCAAAGAGTGAAACTGTGTTTCTGGGAATGGCTGAGGCTTCAGGGTGAGTCACTTTGAAATCCCTCACAGGGTGAGCTGGAGTCTCCTGTGTCTGTTTATGATTGTGTATTCTGAATAAACCTCCAAACATCAGGAAGTTGCTTCAGTTCACATTATGCTAGGCAGAATTGACTGCCAAGGCTGGGGGAGTGCAGTAACCACTACTGACCAGTACATTGGTCTCTAGCTTTCATTCCTCTGATTTGGGAAAGATCAGAAATGTGGTGAATTCCAGAAAAGTTTGACTTCTGAAACCATATCTTCTTAACCACAAATGTGGGCTTGCTCAAGGGAGAGGCCCTGCTCTGGGACTGCCTTCAGTTTTCCCAGTCAGCAGCAGTAAATGGGGAGGGGTAAGACCAGGGTAGCTGGCGGTTTCTCCAAAGGTGGTGCTTGGGGTGGGTGAGGTTGCAGGTCCCATCCTGCTGATGCCTCCAGAGTCCAGAAGTGACACAGGGCTGGGAAATCCCTTCTTGGGTTGCCCCTCACCCTTGCCGCCACCCTTTGCCCCAGATCTTCTTCCCTTTCGATTTTTGCCCTGGTGTCAGCCCCTGGGTGAGCTGAGGGTACAGTGAAGACAGAGCTGGATGGCAGCTTAGGGACTGCTGAGCTCCAGGGAGGGAAGTGAGACTGAAGTCAGCAGGGGGAACACAGGGTTTCAGATTTGGTAGATTCTTTTTTTTGGTTTGAAAGACACTTTTAGTGTTTTTTCCTCTTATTTCTAAATTTTGTAGACGAATTCAGAGAATGGAGATCAATAAAAGGAATAGAAATCACTTCAAATCCATGACCCAGTTGTAACAACTAATAGCATCTTGGTGTCTTTTTCTCTAGTGTCCTAATAATTGCTGTTACTTATAAAGTTCCTGAAAACAAGTAGGATCATACTGTAAGTACTGTTTTGTGACCTGTGTTTTACACTTAATATGTGTTAAAGACCCAGTGGTTGGTTGTAGGGAGGAGGAGATTGGTGAGTAAGTTACTCAAGGTGCACAGATCATTTATCCTGGCTGAGAAAACAGAATTAATTAATGTAACAAATATATGTAAATGTATAATTCTCCAACAATCCTGAAGGTAGAATTATCAAAGACATGGAATATTGTTCTTTTGAGGAGGGTGGCTTTGTAATATAACATTTAAGAGTGGGTCCTCTGATTGTTTGCATGCACAGGATAACTCCAGTCTGATTTTAAAGCAAAAGTCCCCCTTTATGTCCTAAGACCACAGATGAAGCTTTCATTTCAGATAAGCTCATTGTGATCATTTCAGGGAGGGAAGGATCAAGAGCAATGGTTTGGATGAGATAAGCCTTTCTGAAAAGATGAGTGAAAACCAGATCTCTCTGGGTAGGTTCACTGCTAAGTAGTTAAGGAGATTGCTTGTCTTTATGCTGGAGAAAGTCAAGGTCAATACTTTGCAAGAAGCAGGTAGAAAGGTCGCAAGACACAGCTGAGAAAGATGGATGGTGACATATGGAACAGTTTTCTCCCCCAATATTGATTTTTGAAAAATGACTTCCCTGGAGGAGTGAATGCTGTGAACAACCCTAAATGAAGTTAAAACTTTCCATGTTTGCATGCAGTAAAACTCCTGTAATTACATCCCTCAGGTACCATTTGGGGCCACACCCAGGCCCCCAGAAGTGCAGACAGGCAGGAACTCTGGTGCTGTTCTGGCACAAACTGGGTTCAGATCTCTTGAGGCACAGCTGGATGGAACATAGGATTTGGAGCCACAGACTGGGATTTGGGTCTTGGCTTTCCCAGTGACTGCTGATAGCATCCCTCTCGCATGTTTTAATCACCACTTTGTCACCTGTAGAGTGGGTTAGTGATCCCTACTTCACAGAGCTAATGCAAGCTTTAAATGAGTTGAGGTATAGCTTTTGGCACGTAGACTGTAGCTATGATTGTTGTCATTGGCTCTAGTAGTTGAATGAAGTGCTCAGAAACACAGCCTCCTCTTAGACTAGAAATTCCTGCCTGTCTCGGAGAAATGGGGTCATGACAGGGCTCTCCAACATCCTTATTCTAACAAGAAAGATGGATTCTGTCACTTGTTACCACCACAGCTCTGTGCCTCGTTTTGACAGACTTTCAGAGTTGGGAAATTGTCAGCATTATCGACTAGCCCATGCGGGGTAGTGGGTAAGAATACGTGTTTTGGGTCCAAGACTATCTGGGTTTGAATCCCTGATCTGCCTCCCATTGGCTGTGTGACCCAGGGAAAGTCACAGAGACGCTCTTGGCCCCTGGTTAGTTCGGATCACAGAACGCCCTGTTTTCAATCTCAATCTCAGTCAATTCCTCTCTCCAGGTATATAAATACATATGGTAGATATATGCTATTTGTTATAGGGTTTCACTGACTGCAAGAATTTATTATCAGCTACTTCCACAAGTATTTGGGGGACATCTAATACACTCAAGGCCCCTGGGGATTCAGAAATCCAAGCCCTTATCCTGTGTGAGCTCTGTTTGATTCTTTCCATGAAGCGTCAAGCTAGAGGTCCCATCTGTATATGGTCATAGCATTCAAACTGTGCCATCTTACACCAGGCATTCAGGAAAAGTACCGAGAAGAAGGTAAAGTTTGAGTTGAGTCCCTGTATTAACTAGGTCTCATTCGGCTCCAAGTGACACAAATCGAAGTCAAATAGGCCTAAAAGAAAAAGGGGGACTTACTGGCTCATGTAACTGGGAAACTCGGGTGTAGACTTCAGGCTTGACTAGATCTAGGCATCATAAGGTAATCAAGGTGCTCTCTTTTCATCTCAATTCTCTTCCCCTCCAAGTCACTCTCTGTGACCGATATGCTTTCTCACTGTGGCCAGGGAGGAGGGCGACATGCATGTCCTCCTGGCTTGGCCTCCCTAGTGGAACAAAGAACAGGGCTTTGCAAATGTCAATAGCCCAGTTCTGGGGGCAGATTGTGATTATGTGCTTAGTCGCTCAGTCGTGTCCTACTCTTTGCAATCCTTTGGACTGTAGCCCACCAGGCTCCTCTGTCCATGGGATTTTTCAGGCAAGAATACTGGGGTGGTTTGCCATGTCCCCCTCCAGGGGATCTTCCTCACCTAGGGGTTGATCCTGTGGCTCCTGCATTGCAGGCGGATTCTTTACCCGCTGAGCCTTTGGGGAAGCCCATAATTATGATCACCAGTCAGTAAACAAGTGTTTCCCTATCTGAACGAGGGCTCTTTTGTTCAGTGCTGTATTATCAGTACCTAGAACACTATGACCCAGGACAGCACATACTAAGTTCTCAGTAAGTATTTGTTAACTGAACGAACCAACTAAATTTTGGCCATGTGCCTACTTCATATGTAGGGAAGTGGGGTTTGCTACTTAAAGAAGGAGCCTGACGGACAAATGTTCTGAGTACCGTAGTCCATGATCACCTCTAAGGTCCTGAGGCATGAGGAAGATGTGGCCAGGAGCAGAGGAGTAGAAACTTCCAGGCATGGGGAACAGTACAGGGATGTGGGTGGGGGGCTGTGGGAATATGGGTAATTTGGTTTGGGCAGGAAGAATATTGGACAGCAGGAAGAAGACAGGGTGGAAAATGGGATTCTGGGATACCTTGGGTTGGGATCTCTGATGTTGCTTTTTGTTCCTCCGGCCCACCATTTGCATTCTGCATCCTGCTCTCTGCCCTGGGAGGCTGCCCAGTGCAGGCAGTGTGAATGAGCTTCCCTGCTGTCTGGTTTCTGGTTGAGTTTGGCCATTGGGGGTTGGTAGGTGGTGGGAGTGAGAGATGAAGAAGGAGTGAGGTCGGGGCACTAACTCCTCTGACTCTCTCCTGGCGGGCCTGTGTCGGCCCTATGATAGGAACAGAAATTGAGAGAGTTTATAAACTTTTATAGCAATTTGACAGAGATATTTTATATCTGTTACCTGTTGAATCTAATAATAAAAAATTGGGGCTTGTATTTTATGTGTTTTCAAATTTTATTTTTTTCTAATAATCTTTTATTGTATTTTACAGAAGAACTAGCCTGAGAAGAATTAGATTTTAAAAAAATCAAACAAAATGAAAACATAGCCCACATATCTGGTTTCAGCAGATGACTGGAGAAGCCCCGCTTTCCTTTTGGGTTTGATGCCCCCTCTCTGTACCCATCCCAGCAGGCACAAGGGTGGAAACAGCTGCCTGGCTATGAATCCCGAGGGACTGCACTGTGCCTGCAGTTCCTCTGGCTTGGCTCACCTTTGTACATAAGCTCATTGTGAATTATCCTGACTTGCCCTGTCATCTGCTTCCTGTTGAGACAGCTGACACAACATCAGCTAAAAGAATGCAGAGCTATTGAGGGAGTTTACATGTGAATGACAGGGGACTGTAGCAGCGTGGGTGAGCTATGGATTGAGGAGAAGACTCCAGACAGACTGACCAAGGCCAGGACCAGCTAGCTTCAGCAAGGGATGGTGAGGGCTTGAATTAAGGCACCAAGGGAGGACAGGAGGGGAAAAATTCATGAATATTTAGGGAGACTGTATCAGTCAGGCGAACAGAAACCACTATATAAATACTGCAGGCAGAAAGGAATTAAAAATTGCAGACATTTGCAAACTATGACCTGTGAGCCAGACTCAGCCCACTGCCCATGTTTATAAGTAAAGTTTTATTAGAACACAACCATCCTCCTCCACGTCCCTATTGTCTTGGGCTACTTTTGCACTATGGTGGCAGAGGGGAGCAGTTGTGACAGGGACTGCATGTGGGCCTCAAAGTCTGAAATATTTACTAGCTGGCTCTTTACTGAAAAGGTTTACCAGCTCCTGGAAAATTGGGAAGTTGGTACATGCAGAACTCCAGGGGCAGCTGAGGAAACAAGCATAAAGGACAAGAACTCTGGTTTTCAAGGGACTGCAGAAATTGCAGGGATATTGGCCCCGCTGATCTCAGCATTTGTCCCACCAATGCAGGTGAGTGCCTGCAAGCCTGTGCAAGTCTCGTGTCTACAGACCGAGAAGCCCGCCATTGCCAAAGGGTTAAGCTTCTCTTCCATCTCCCAACTATATTGATTCATGCATGCTAAGTCACTTCAGTCATGTCTCTGTGACCCTATGGACTGTAGCCTGCCAGGCTCCTCTGTCTATGGGATTCTCCAGGCGAGAATACTGGAATGGGTTGCCCTCCTCCAGGGAATCTTCCTGACCCAGGGATTGAACTCCTCCTGCATTGGCAAGTGGGTTCTTTACTACTAGCACCACCATTAAAAGGGCAGAGCTCACTTAATTGCTGTACAGGGGGAATGGGAGGATGTGGAGAAGGGGACAGTGCTGACCTCTGCCCCCACATGTTTACTGTCTCAGTGGTCAGTCAGGGCTCCTCCTCACAGAATAGATGCCCTATTGTTGACTGGGGACCATCCCCTGAAAGTTAACAAGCCTGTGGCAAGAAACTCTTTCCACCCTATTTCTTCCTTATCTCAGCAAATTTCTTCCTTATCTCAGCTACCACATATCTGACTACTGATTGGTTGTCTTCTAAATGAGGAATGCCTTCTTATGGTTTATGTGCAAATACAATACTGCAGGTACCTAAACATCAATAACTGTACAAACAGCATAGTAATTGGAATGGTTGTGGTTAAAATGAAACTCTCCTAGAATCCAATTTAGAAATCTAGGAAAGGGCTGTTATTTGTGACTAGGAACTCTGTGTTCATAGTTTATAGAAAACACAGAAAGATTTTCAAGACCACATAGCAAATGCGAGAGAGAACTGGAATTTGAATCTCGGTCTGTTCTCACAGTGTCTTAGGGTCACTCTGAAAAGCTGCTCTTAGTTCAGTGCTGTCGTATTTCTTTTCAGGAGTAAAAGAAAAAAGAGCAATGTATTAGTCCAAGTTCTCTTATTTTCCAAGTAGCAAAACAGCAATTTATTGGCTTATGTACTTAGAAGTCTGGGAAGGAGATCAGGCATGGCTGGATCCAGAGGCTCAATTTCTTCCTCTCTTGTTTTGTTCCGGCTCCGTGTTTCTTTGTGTTGGTTTCTTCCTCAGGGACAGCACCTCATAGGCTGACGAAGTGGGGCAGGGGCAGGCTTATGTGGTCTGTAGAGCCCACACACCCTCTAACTGTTAAAATGGCAAAAATCTTGGATTTGAGGATCCAGGCTGAGTTTGTGACTTTTATTGAACCAATCACCATGCCCACTCTTGGGGGGAGAGGATTGGGTCAGCCCTGTAGGAACCCACTTGGGCTGAGAATGGGGGTGGAGGTGTTGATTCTCCAATGAGACAGATTCTGGGGTTAAAAACCTCTTTTTACTACAAGAAAAAGAAGGTGGACACATCCTATCTTCTCCATTGTCAACATTAATCTACTTGTTCACCCATTTTCTGGCCGACTGCTGGGTCTTCAGGTGAGTAAGATGCATTTGCCCCCCGGGGGAGCCTAGACCCTAACCGAGCCTGCGCTCTCAGGAAGGTGCTTCTGTGCACTCGCGAAGCATCCTCCGAACTAGAGAGGGGAAATGCATCTCCTCCAGGATGCCCTTTGACACGAGGGATTCCTGCCAAGACCTGCCAACTAGAGTCCTTTAAGCTTCCCAGGATCTCGCAGTGGGCGCACAGACGAAGCCAGTGAAGCACTGGCCCCTGGAGAGGGAGCGGGGAGGAGGAGCGCGCACCTGGGTAGGTCCTAGAGCCCGGCTGTGGGCGCCGCCCGCCCGGAGACCCCGAGCACCTGGAGCGCCTGCAGCACCTGCACGCGGCCTAGAAACGCGAGGTTTGAAGTAACGGCGAGCAGCGTGCGCTTACCACCTGCACCTGATTAGCTGGCGGCCCGGTGAGCGCTGGGTCGAGGAGCCAAAACTCCGCGTCTCTGGGAGTGTCTGCTCGCCTGTCCAACCACTTTCCCCAGCGGCCCGCACTGCACAGAGACCGCGGGGACGGCGGCGACGGCGCCGCGCTCCCTTTCCTTAGCCGTTCCTGCGAGGTGAGTCGGCCCAGCCACAATTGTAACTACAGTCACAACCAAAATACTATTCATTGGTGTAATTTGAGTATGTTGAGGCAGACACCTGGCTAGGGGCTTTGCGTCCAATTTCTTAATCTTCGTGATTACCATAAGGGAGGGCATTTTGCTTGTGTTTTAGGAAGGACCGAGGCTTAAATTAGAGACGCTAACTTGCCCGGCGCACGTGACTAGGAAGCAACAAGGTCAGGGCAGAGCCACAAGAGGACGCGCCTCCTTTTTCTTTATTGTCCTACGAGTCTTCCTTTTCCTTGGGGAAAACCCATGGATCTGAGAAAGTAGGACTGACATATATACACTCCCAAGTGTGAAATAGATAGCTAGAGGGAAGCGGCTGTATAATACAGGGAGCTCAGCCTGGTGCTCTGTGACGACTTAGAGGGGTGGGAAGGAGGGGGGGGGGAGCGGCGCGAGAGGAAGGGGTTATATACGTATATATGTATGCATGTATGTGTGTATATGTATATTTGCATTATTGTAAGGTAGAAACCAGGGTCTTCCCAGGTGGCTCAGCGGTAAAGATTCCTGCTAATGCCAGAGTCGCAGGAGCTGGGGTTTCGATCCCTGGTCTGGCAAGATTCCCTGGAGAAGGAAATGGTAACCCACTCCAGTATTCTTGCCAGACTAATCTCTGTCCATGGTGGGCTGCAGTTCATGGGTTGGAAGAACTGGACACAGTAAGCATACATGCACACAGGGCGGAAACCAACACAACCCTGTAAAGCAATTATCCTCCAATTAAAAAAAAAACAAGAAATGGCCACCCCCCCAAAAAAAAACCCCATGTATTTTGACAAATGTAAAACCCACATAAACACCACATATATGTGCGTATGTATACATGTATGTATGTGTTTATTTGAGGAAATGAACAGCACTGGGAATATGGGGCTGTAGGTAGGATGAACACATTTCTGAAATTGGGAATTAGGCTACATCTGGTGTGACAGGAGGCAGAATTTTTGAATTTAGGAGTCTTGTACAGTCTGGGATGTTATCAATAACATATGGGGTGAAACTGTAAAGCCACGAGAAGCCTTGGTGAGTTACGGCTGGCAGTCCACACCACATGCCCACGCGTGCCAGCTACACACTTACCTGGACCTCCCTCTCAGGCGTGTCCTGGATTCTCTAAGACATACACCAATAATACATCAAGTGTTATAATTGATGACACTTGGGATTAAAGGCTGGAGCAGCTGTTCTTCTCTGTGTAAGATAACCTAAAGGCACCAGTCTTCCTCTTTTTCTATTTCCCTCTCCCAGTTTCTCCTTGCTCCTAACTGTCGGTCTGATTGAGAGGTCTACATGTCTAAATTACTCATTCTTTACAGGGGAGAATATTGGTACTGGCCATTTCTGATTGCCTCATTTCACCAGGCCATTTCTGATTGCAAGTAACCACTCTAGTCTAATTGTCAATCGATTTAAAGTGATCATTTGTAGCCCTTCATTAAGGAAGTTTATATCCACTGATTTCTCCAACCAGACTTTAGGCTTCTGGAGGGCAAAGACCTATCTACTTTATGCGATGAAGCCTTACTGTGTACTGTGTTGAGTCTTGATGTTAGGTGACTGTGTATCTGTGGTTCCCAAACCTGGTGGTACATTGCAATCAGCTGTGTGTGGCTTTTTTTTCTTTCTTCTTTTTTTTTAAAGACTGCCTGGGGATTCTGTCTAGATCACTTTGGGCTGAAGCCTGGAAATCTGTGTTACATGAATGGGTGGTGCCCATCCCCATGTCATCTCCTCTGCTGCACCTCTGTCTCCCCCATCTCTCATCATGGCTTCATGGTGTGGGGTGGAGGTTCCCTACGGCACTGGGAGAAGAGCTTGGGTCTACCAGCAGGGATTCAAATGGGCTGCTGTCACACTGCTGCCCCATTCAAGCGTTGCCTTAGGGCTGTGGTGAGGCGGACACTTCCAATGGGCAGAGCTGCCAGTGGTACCCTTGTTTGTCTGTTTTGCTTGTAAGGAGAGGTGGCCCGAGGTTGTTTCCACGGACTTTTGGGCAATGGTGAATGATCTGGTTAGGTGTGTGGAGCAGGAGTCTGGGGAAGAAGCCTGTGACTGAATTACGGGAGTGGGCACATCTTTGTGTTGACCATTAGCACTCAGCAGAGGATACTCCTGGTGGACTTGTCTGGTAGATGTCTGTCAGCCTCTGCTCCAGTCGCCCCGGTGCTCAGATGGATGGAGGACCAGAGATGGAGGCTCTGCATGGGATCCCTCCTACCAGAACTGGTCCAGTTCTTGTCACTTCTGAATGCCCGATATGTTAATGGCAGAGACAAAAGATGAGCCCTTGATATGGTACCACTTCTAAGAAGTCCAGCCAGACATTAGTTGCCAAGTTGATGCCCCCAGGCCTTTATCACCCTGTACGGAACAGTGATTTATCTTTTTCGGAATTGACCCTACCAGATATTCATTGGCTTTTCCTGTACTTCTGATAGTATCATCCGAGGGTTCAAAGAGTGCCTGTTTACTGACAAGGGGTCCTACAAAACAACTTTTCAGCTCATTCAGCTGTTTCAGCTAAACAGCTCATTTTACCATTAAGGGAGTATGATAATTGGCCTATCAGCACAGAATCCTCTGGGCCTACCATATGCCCATCATCTGGGAGTGAAATAAAAGGTTGGACTGGCCTAAGGGGCTTTAGGTTAAAAGTTTAGGGTAAAGGATCTGGTGAGGGCCAAAGATAGACCTGAATTCTTGCTTGTTTGTGTGTGTGCTGTGAGCTCAGTCTCTCAGTGGTTCTGGACTCTTTGTGACCCCATGGACTGTAGCCTGTCAGTCTCCTCTGCCCATAGAATTTTCCAGGCAAGAATACTGGAATGGATTGCCATGCCCTCCTCCAGGGGATCTTTCTGACCCTGGGGTTGAACCCATGTCTCCTGCATTGGCTGGTGGATTTTTTACCACTGCACCACCTGGGAAATATCTTGATCATTAGACCTTCTTAAACCCTGCCCTGAGGGCCAGGACTACCATATCTCTCCTTTTCTTTCCTTCAATTTTTTTGGAAAATAATTTCAAACTTACAAAAGGTTGCAAACATAAAATAATGCAAATAGAACCTGTATACCCTTTACTCCGATTCACCTGTTGGAACATTTTACTCCTGTTTACTGTATCATTCGCTGTCTTTATCTTTCTTTTTGCTCTCTAAATATATGGAATCTTTGTACATACATATTTATATACAAATTTATATATGTGTATACATATGTGTATACATAGTATATATTCATTGTATATATTCTTCCTGAGTAATTTAAAGGTAAATTACATGCATCATGGCTTTTTACCCTAAATACTATTAACACAGTGTACTAAATACTGAACTATATAATACTTGGGTGTACTACAATAGGAATAGTCTCTTATGTAACCACAATACAATTAGCCTTACAAATTTATAGTGATACAGTATTTTATCTAATCCATGTCCATATTCCAATTTTACCAGCTATCTTTTCTAGCACTTCCTACCTTCTAATATAGAATCTAGCCTAGTGTCAGGTATACATTTAGTTGTCATGTCTCTTTAGCTTTCATTAGTCTGGAACATTTCCATTGCCTTTTTTGGTCTTTTGTAACATTGACATCTATTTCCTGCTTTATTGAGATATCATTGACATATAATGTGGTACAAAGTGTTGATTTAACACACTCATACATTGCAAAATGATCACCATCAGAGCGTTAGCTAACCTATTGCATCACATAATTACCACTTTTTTTTTTTGTGGTGAGAACATTTAAGATCTACGCTGTTAGCAACTTTCAATTATGTAATAGTGTGTTATTGACTATAGTCATTATGTCATACATTAGATCTCCAGAACTTATTCATCTTCTAATTGGAAGTTTTTACCCTTTGACAATGCCGTCTTTTCTCCACCCACCAGTGCCTGTTAACCACCATTCTATTCTCTGTTTCTATGAGTTCCACGTATAAGTGATATTATATAGTCTGTGACTTAGTTTTCTTGATTCCTCTGTCTGTGTCCCTTCTAGTCTCTGTTGATGCATTCTTCCAACCTCAGCTCCAGAACTAAAGCAAGTGTGCTGTGTTGGAGAAGGGTGCCCGTGTAGGGAGGGCATGGGGGAAACCAGAGAGACATGCAGCTGGGTATGGAGGGTCACTGACCCCATTCTCAGGAACATAAGGTCGGGTTGGGCCAGCTCCCTACTGAGTGCACAATTATAACCTTTTCTTTTGGGTCCTGAGAGGTGCAGAGTCTAGGGAATATTAGGCTTGTGGCTATGTATGTGTGTGTACAAGTTATGAGTACAATCTGGCTTCTCTCCTTGAGAAGGGAAGCCATCATTGAAAATATTATTTATTTAGCCCCACTCTGAGGCCTCTGAACTGCCATTTCTTCATACTAAAAACTGTAATAATAATCTAAAAAATAGCAACAATAAGGATAATTGCCCATCTCTCCAGGGTACTCTGAGGATAAAATAAGATAATGAACTCAAAAGTGCTTTGTAATCCAAGAAGAGCTATCATTATGCTGCATGTTGCTAAATACCAGTTATTATCACTGCCATCTTCCTGGGGGCCTTTCTCTTGTATGTTAAAGAGAGTTTATGTGATATCAGTCTTTTATTTCAGACAGTGTGTAGAACAGCCTTAGTATTTCCTCCTAATTTCTTGAGGCGAGACGACTAACTTGAAGTAAGGATCTCCCATGTACCAGGTGCTTTACACATATCTCATTGCAACTGAAAACAAAACCTTGTATAGAGTCATGATTTTTCTTCTTTTTTCTGAACTACTTAAGAGTAAGCAGTGAATATGATGCCTCTAAATAGCACAGTGGATCTTTCTCCCCCAAACAGCACTTTCCTAGATAACCACCATGCGTGTGTATGTGCTAAGTCGCCTTAATTGTGTCTGTCTCTTTGTGACCCCATGGCCTGTAACCCACCAGGCTCCTCTGTCCATGGGATTCTGCAGGCAAGAACAGTGGAGTGGGTTGCCATGCCGTCCTCCAGGGGGTCTTCCCAGCCCTGGGGCTGAACCTGCGTCTCCTGCGTTGGCAGTTGGTTTCTTTACCACTGCACCACCTGGGAAGCCTGTACCCTCCATGATGGTTGCCAAATGGTGATTTCCTATTTCCATCATGCCAGCTGCATTTACTAATTGACAATGTACTGTAAGGGGGAGTTTCCATTGTTCTTTCTCTCTCTTTCTTCTTTCATCTTTGAGGTTTCATGGATTTTCATTTTATTCAGTGGACTGTAAACCCCATTATTACTTTAAAGTTCACATTTTCCAAGTTTGGGTCGTGGAACTCCCTTCAAGCTGATTTCTGAGTTCTTTTGACATGTCTTCATTAAATTTTGAGCACTGTCTTACTCTTTTTAAAGGTCAAATCTGTTTCTTTCCCCCACCCAGTTTTATTGAGAAATAATTGACATACATCACTGCATACATTTAAGGTATATAGCACGATGATGTGATTTTTATACTGTGAAATAGTCACCACAACTGCTTCATCTAACATCCATCTTCTCATATAGATGTAACAAAGAGGAAAAAAAAAGAAAAAGGAAAATTTTTTTTTCTCCTTGCGATGAGAATTCTTAACAACTTTCCTATATACTGGATTGACCAAAAAGTTCATTTGAGTTTTTCCATAAGACGTTACAGGAAAATCCAAACTAACTTTTTGGCCAACCCAGTGTCATCCTGCGATGTTAGCTATAGACATCAATGCTGTACTTCCCCAGTACCTCTTTATCTTATACAGACAAACCTCAGAGAGATTGCAGATTGAGTTCCAGACCACCATGATAAACTAAAGCAAGTCAGAGGAAGTTTTTGGTTTCCCTATTCATATAAAAGCTTTATTTACACTATACTGTAGTTAAGTGTGCAATAGTGTTGCATCTAAAAGCACAATGTATATATCTTAGTTAAAAAATACTTCATTGCTGAAAAACGTTAACCATCATCTGAGCCTTCAGTGAACTGTCATTTTTTTGCTGGTGGAAGGTCCTGCCTGGACGCTGATGGCTGCTGACTGGTCAGGGTGGTCGTTGCTGGAGGTTGGGTTGTCTGTGGCAGTTTCTTAAAATATGACAATAATAAAGTTTGTTGCATTGATTGACTCTTCCCTTCAGAAACAATTTCTCTTTAGCATGCAATATCAATGATATTTGATAGTATTTTACCCACAATCAGCATGCACATTTATCAGTTAAGTTTGTTATCTTAAGTGGGGGAGAATCATGGTGCCTGAAAACAGGATAGTCACATCACAGATCACTGTAACAAATACTAATGAAAAAGTTTGAAATACCTGGAGAATTATCAAAATGTGACACTGAGACATATCATGAGCAAATGCTGCTGTAGAAATGATGATGACAGACTTGTTTGGCTGCAGGGTTGACGCAAATCTTCAATTTATAAAAAACATAGTATCTGTGAAGTGCAGTAAAGTGAAGGGGAATAAAACGAGGCATGCCTGTATCTGGTAGTTTTCACCTTTTGACCATCTTCCTCCAGTTCCCTTGCCCTTCACCCTCTGCCTCTCACAGCCACAAGACTGATCTCTCTTTCTGTGTGTGTGTGTTTAAAGATTCTGCATATAGGTGAGATTATATAATATTTGTCTTCCTCTCTCTAACTTAGCATAGTGCTTTCAAGGTCTATGCATATTGTTGCAAATGGTAGAATTTCCTTTTTTTTTTTTTTAAATGGCTGAATAATATTTAATTGAAATATACAAGCATTGATGGATAAGTGTCCATGTCTTGGCTAATCGTAAATAATGCTGCCACGAGCATGGGGGTGCAGATATCTTTTTGAATAACTGTTCTACTTTCTTTGGATATATCCCCATGAGTGGACTGCTGGGTCTTATGGTAGTTGTTTTTACTTTTTTGAGGAAACTCTATACTGTTTTCCATAGTGGCTTCATTAGCTTACATTCCTACCAGTAGTGTACTAGGATTCCTTTTTCTTCACATCCAGGTCAGCATTTGTTATATCTTATCTTTCCCCACCACCACCCTTTTCTTGGCTGAGCAGTTAGGCATGTGGGATCTTAGTTTCCTGGTCATGGATTGAATCCTCATGCCCTGCAGTGGAAGCACGGAGCTAACCACTGGATCACCAGGGAAGTCCCTGTCTTGCCTTTTTGATGATGGTTTTTCCAACAGGCATGAAGTGTTATCTCATTGTGGTTTTAATTTTCATTTCCCTAATGACTAGTGATCAGACATAAGTTAGCTACTTAACAACAACAACAGTGACTAGTGATGTTAAGCATCTCTTTAGGCCCTTTGTGTATCTTCTTTGGATAAATTTCTATTTGGGTCCTTTGCCCATTTTTTTACTGGGCTGTTTGTTCTTTTATGCTGTTGAGTTATATGAGTTTTTAATATATTTTGAATATGAATCTCTTATCAGATATATGGTTTGAAAATTTTTTTTCCATTGCTTAGGTTGTTTTTCATTTTGTTATGGTTTTCAAAAGCTGTACAGAGCCTTAATTTGATGGAGTCCCATTTTATTTTCAATTTTCTTGCTTGTGCTTTGGGTGTCATGTCCAAAAAAAATCATTGTCAAGGCCCATATCAAGGAGCTTTATTTCTGCATTTTACTCTAGGAGTTTTAGGGTTTCAGGTCTTATATTTAAGTCTTTAATATGCTTGACTTAATGTTTGAATTGTGTAAGATACAAGTCTAGTTTTATTCTTTTACATGTGAGCATCTAATTATCCCAATTATTAACCATTTATTGAAGAGACTATTTTTTTCCATTGAGTTTTCTTGGCTCCCTTGACAAATATTAGATAACCGTATTGGGTTATTGGGTTTATTTGGCTTGGGCTTATTTCTGGGCTTTTGATTCTGTTCTATTGGTCTATTTGTCTGTTTTTATGCCCATCCCATAAACTGTTTTATGCCAATTTTAATGACAATAGCTTTATACTGTAACTTGAAATCAGAAAGTATGATTCCTCCTGGTTTATTCTTCATTCTTAGGATTTCTCTGGCTATTTAAATAGCCATTTAAGTATAAATTTTTATATAAATATAAATTTAGGAATATTTAAAATATAAATATATATAAATTTAAAATATAAATTTAGGAGTGTTTTTTTCTACTTTTATAAAAAAAATGCCATTGCAATCTTGATAGGGATTGCATTGATTCCTTACTTTCTGATACAAGATGTTCCAGGCTCATCTTATACTTGTGCTCACTTATTTATATCTTTAAGGCCTTATATATTCCCATTTTATTCAATGATTGTAACCATCACTATCATTGTTTATTTTAAAGTAACTGTTCCTTTAATCTCCAATTTCTTTCCCCTCAAATTCATCCTATACATTCACCAGATTAATCTAAAATTTTAGCTTGGCTGCTGTCATATCTTTTGATCAAGCTGGCAACTTTGAAGAAGCAGGAAAAAACCCAAGCTTATTACCTGTCATTCGAGACACTGTACACTCTGTCCTCATCGTTTCAGGAATTAGTGGGAAGGTGATGGTAGCAATCCGTTTTTAGAACTCTCAGCTCTGATCACATCCAAGTCCAGCTTCTATAAATTTGAGGACTTCTGTTGAGTTTTATTTTCTAAATTTGAGAGACGGCAGATATGATTGACTGAACTGTTTCACACCAGATTTCAATGTCAGCTGCTCTTGACGGTTATTTTTGATTGATTTTCCTCCTTGGTGAACTCTTGCAACAGATATTAGAAAAAAAAATCATGTCAGAATTCAACGCTGTTAGCCTGAAGCCAGCCAGAAAGAAAATGGACAAGCCTATAACCAGTCAGCCCAACCTCCTCCCTGTTATAGAACATGTCTATTTTCCCCATCCCCGAATAAACATCATATTTGCCCAGTTTGACGTCTGGGTTGGATTTTTTCTGCCCTGTACAGATTCCTGAAGGTCTTCCCAGACTGTTTCTGCTCTGCATTTCGAGGCCACCTGTGGAGAGGGCTGTGATGAGTTGCATCAGTCGTGCTGTAGGTGGCGCTGTGTACTCGGCGCGTGGTGCTCAGCGTCTTTCCAAGATTTCCGTTTGGAGGAGGCATGGCGTCTGGCATCCTTTTAGTTAAACTTGATCTATCTGCTCGGTTTCTGGGGAGCAGGTCTGAGAAACAGATTAGCCAATTTCTGACCCTAAACGGAAGGTCAGCCGTTCTGTGCTCAAATGTAGCTTTCACCGTATCCTGGATCACATCCTGGGCTGAGCTTTGGAATCATGCCCACAGGCTGTGAAAATGACCCTGAGGTGTTTCTTCCCAGCCTCTGCCTGGGCAGTCTTTTCTGGGTTTTGTGCTTGGAAGCAGACACTGCATTAGAGTCACATCCTGAGCCTGTGAGGGTGGGGGAGTTGGGTTGACCATAACTCATCGGCTTTTAAGCAGCAAGTTTGCTTGGTGCGTTTTAGCTGACAAAGCTCAATTTCTAAATTCGATATTGCCTTTTAAAGTGGGACCGACTTGACCGAGGCCTTTGTTGCCCCCACCCTAATCTGAATCTTTGGAGCTCTCTCTCTCTCTCTCTTTTTTTGATAAAAACCGTCCTGATGTTTCAGGAGAGCCAATCTCCCGGCTTATGGCGGCTGTGACCGTGCACTGCACAGCACCTAATAGCAGGGTGCGGAGTGTATCATTTGTCAGCCAAGCCGCAGGATCACAAATTCCCTAATTAAATGTGGGGGTTTCAGGTTTCATAGAAGGAACCCGTCTTATTTTTACAAAATCTGAGCATGTAGAATTGAGAGAATTGAAAAGCACCTTAGAGCTGTGCGCTGGATGACCTGCTACTACATTATAATTCTAATTCCCTAAATACATTTACTCAAGGCATATCTTACTTCCGTGTCTCTTATAGTTTCCTGCGTTGAAGGGAATGAGATGACACGTCCTATCACATTTCTATAATGAAGTTATTAGAGTAGGATTTGATTATTTTTATTTTTCCCTGTTGATTGTTTTCAGATGACTTCCCTTTTCACTTGTGACCAGTAGGTGGCTCTATGGCTTTCCTCCATCTGACACACATTAGTTGGATGCCGCTTACTGTATGAAGTTCATTCACTTTTGCCCTGGCCCTTGGGAATATCTTGAGCTGTTTCATTTATTCCCATAGGTGAGGAGAATGGTGGATGAAGGTTCTCTCCCATGTGCCACCAACCCATTACCATCTCTGCCCTCAGCGTCCGAATCTTTGAGAACTGCAAGTTGCGTGTGTGTGTGTGTGTGTGTGTGTGTGTGTTGGGGGTTGTCCCCTGGAGCAGTCAGGTGATGGAGCAGTCAGATGCTAAGTCTGGGGCACATGGGCAGCAGTCTTTCTGGATGGTTGTTGGGCAATGTGCTGGCTTCTGTTGCCAAAAAGACCCTCTCCAGATGTCAGAGGGCATGATGACTAGCATGGCTTCTCAGCTCCGGGGTGTAGAGTGCTTACTCACTTGGAATGGAGTCTGGGCCATCTGTGAACACAGACTCAGCTCCTACTTGTCTTCCAGGTACTGGGACTGTTGCTTGACCACAGCAGGAGCGGGGGCATACCTGTGGAGGTCACCCTGGGCTTCTGTCCACATGGTCTCTCTAAGGGAGGCCCTTTGTTGAATCCCCCATTACGTCTCTTTCATCACCCTTTCCTCCTCCTTTGCCATCACTCACCCAAGGGGTGGGGAAGACTGTGCCCCAACCATACACTTTTCTAGATCTTTTCGTGTTGCCTTTGTGAGGCAGAGATTGCTAGTGCTCATCTACCTCTGGTTCTCCTTTTCTTCATGGGCACATGTGAAGATGAAACTTTCTCGTTTTTCTTGTAATTAGATGGGCCATGTGACTTATTCTGGTCAATAAAATGTGAATGGAAGTGGCATTTTTTGATTCCAGGCGTTATAGGTGGATTGTGTCCCCTTCCCCACCTCCAGTCTTCCCAAATTCATGTGTTGAAGCCCAGCCTCCAGTGTGACTATATTTGAGGAGAGGGCCTTTAAAGAGGTGATTAAGGTTAGGTCAAAAGTGTGGGGCCCTAACCCATTATGTGTCCTTATGAGAGAAGGAAGAGACCAGGGATGTGTATGCAGAGGAAAGGCCATGTGAGGACATAGGAGGATAGGAGGCGACTATCGGCAAGCCTAAGAGAGAGGCCTCAGGAGAAACCAAACCTGCTGACACCTTGGTTTTGGACTCCTAGCCTCCAGAAACTGTGAGCAGTTCATTTCTGTTGTTTGAGCCACCCAGTCTGTGGTATTTTGTTTTGGCAACCTGAGCAGAATAATATACAGGCTGAGGAATTTAAAACTGAATGTGAGCTCTCCTTTCTCTTTCTTCCTCTGCTACACTTACCTTCAAGGTCATGTGTTCTAGAGGACACAGCTAAAAGATGGATGAAGAAGGCCCAAGCCAAGGACGTTTTCTTTTGCCAAGTCGCTGACATTTCTGGCTCAATTTGTGCCGTAGGGTAGCCTAATGTTAATTAGGCAGACCTGGACCTTGCCCTTTGAAAACAAAAGCTAAGCTTCTGACCCTTTGGTTCTACAGGTCCATGGGATGAACCCTCCTTGAGGCAGTGGATGCCTCAGTGTCGGGATGCATGAATGGGGTTAACTCTCAAGGTAACTGGGAGTACAGAGATGGAAAGAATTGGTTAATATATGAAAATATCATACTATTGCGGTTAATATTATTGCGGAAAATATTATACTATTGGGACCTAAGAGGTTTCCTCTTGGTGGTCGAGCTGTGCCCTCCTGGTCTCAGAGATCTGCTAAAATTTTTTGAGGTGAAGGTCAAGGACAAGGACAAGGGAGCCTTTAGCTTTTCTCTCTTTATTCAGAGCAACTCTGCTTTTATCTGTCTAGGGTTCTGTGTGAGATTTGATTTAAATGAAGTATTCCATTGCTAAAGGAATTTTAGGTCCATGGTCAAAGAAATACAGCTTTATGAGTATATGAAGCCATTGCAATTTGAGGTTTAGTTTGATGCAGCCAGAGCTCTATATTGATGGGTTCAAGGTCATAGCCTTCAGTTTAGCTCAGTTCCTTAATTCTCTAAGTGACTAGAAAAAAATATCTCTGACTCATGGAAATAGAATTATACAAAGTACAGGATTTACTTACTGTGGGTTTTCATGTATTAATTTTTGTTTATAAAAGTTATTTATGGAAGACCCCAGTGGCATATAGTGATGCAGCAGTGATACTAAAACCATGACCTGAAACGGTGTATGTGTGTTTCATATGTTGCCACTTCCTGTCCTGTGTTCACTGCAGACATTACTAATTGATCACAGAACTCATTCCTACAGAGCCCAGATATAGCTCTGCAATTCTCAATATAGTGCTCTAGGCAACCTCTTCTAACTAATTGGTGTTAGCACATGAAATTAAACCTCTTTTTTTTTAATCGTCTTTATGCGTTATCAATAGCAATTGGGACTCACTGTTGGGTTTTAGAGCTGTGGTAAAGTTGGTACCTGAGTGGTCAGTACTTCTGGAAGCCCACAATGACCATGCTGACCACAGTTTTCAGAATTAAAATTAGAAATGTGTTCCATGAAAATATGTCAGCAATGCCCGGTTGATAACAGATGGTGTCCCCAAGGTGGTGAAATAGCAGAGAATTTACTGAAGGGGCTGTTGACAAAGGGCAGGTCAGGTCAGGGGAACCAAAAAGGGATGGTGAGGCATCCGGGAGCTAACAAAAAGGAGACGCTCTTCTCATTCCTTGGCCTGACTGGGCCAGTGGAAGGGACAGAATTACAGGATCCTGAGGAGAACTGGGGACCTGGAAGAGGGACTCCCTCTGTAGGAACTGTGGCCTTAGGCTGAGGGACACAACTGAGGCAGATGAGGCAGGGAAGAGGCTGGGGAGTAGACAGCCTGACCCTTCCTTACTGCTGCCACTTGATCTTTTGGCATCTTCTAGTGACCGAACCCTGTTTACTGAATAGCCCCTTTAATTAACTCTGCAACTTGAAACTCAACATTCAAAAAACTAAGATAATGACACCCAGTCCCATCACTTCATGGCAAACAGATGGGGAAAAAATTGGAAACAGTTGCAAATTTTATTCTCTTGGGCTCCAAAATCGGTGTGGATGGTGACTGCAGCCATAAAATTAAAAGATGCTTACTCCTGGGAAGAAAAGCCATGACAAGCCTAGAGAGCCTCAGAGACATCACTTTGCTGACAAAAGTCCATGTAGTCAAAGCTATGGTTTTTCCGGTAGTCATGTATGGATGTGAGAGTTGAACCATAAAGAAGGCTGAATGCTGAAGAATTGATGCTTTCGAATTGTGGTGTTGGAGAAGACTCTTGAGAGTCCCTTGTACAACAGGGAGATCAAACCAGTCAATTCTAAAGGAAATCAATCCTGAATATTCATTGGAAGGGCTGGTTGAAGCTCTAGTACTTTGACCACCTGATGCGAAGAGCCAACTCATTGGAAAAGACCCTGATGCTGGGAAAGATTGAGGGCAAGAGGAGAAGGGGGTGACAGAGAATGAGATGGTTGGGTGGCATCACTGACTCAGTGGACATGAGTTTGAGCAAACTCTGGGAGATGGTGAAGGACAGGGACTGCATGCTGCAGTCCATGGGGTTGCAAAGAGTCAGACATGACTTGGCAACTGAACAACAACAACTGCAGTTTATTGAGGGAGCCAGAGGCTGAGGAGCTCAGGTGATGCAGACCACAGAGGTTAATTGCTGGATACAGAGCGGGGAGGAGAATGGGTCTGGTGGGTGGGACAAAGAGTAAGCAGCACAGAGAGGTATTTGCACCAGGCCAGGGACTTCATCTGACCTATTCATCACTATATCTCTGGCATTTGGAGCAGAGTTGGTCATATAGTAAGTATTCAGGACACATCTGTTGAATGAATGAATAAATATCCTGAGTAACAGGACATATAGTCTTTATAACAAAATGCCCTACTAAGAATTTAGAAATTGTCCAGGTGGCTTAAAGCAGTGTCAGATGTGGTCTTTGTTGGCGGGGAGCTTGACTTTTGGGATATGGCCAAAATGATATGTTTGTTTGATTCTACTGACTTATTAAGAGTTGGTTTGAGGATCCATTGAGCTTATATATTTTGCAATAAACTATAATTTCCATTTCAGTTATCTAATGCCATATAACAAATTACCCCGAAACTTAGTGGCTTAAAACAACCATTTTATATTGCTCACAATTCTGTGGGTCAGGAATTTGGGGGAGGACTTGGCTGAGAGTCAGCTGGGTGACTGGCTCTGGATGGACCCATTCCCCAGATGGCTTCTTCACTCAGATATCTGTGTCCCGGGGGCTCTGTGGTCTCTCTTTCTCCACATGGTTGCATCCTCCAAGGCCTCTCCGCATGTCTTGGGATTCTCATAGTGTGTTGGACTCAAGGCAGCAGCATTAAAAAAAAAGAAAACTTTTTGTTTTGTATTGCAGTATACCTGATTAGGGCTTCCCTTGTAGCTCAGTTGGTAAAGAGTCTGCCTGCAATGCAGGAGACCAGGGTTTGATCCCTGGGTTGGGAAGATCCCCTAGAGAAGGAGATGGCAACCCACTCCAGTATTCTAGCCTAGAGAATCCCATGGACAAGGGAGCCTGGCAGGCTACCGTCCATATGGTCATTGGGGTCGCATGAGTCAGACATGACTTAGCACTCACGCACATACCTGATTAATGGTGTTGTGATAGTTTCAGGTGGATAGCAAAGGGACTCAGCCATATGTATGCATGTATCAATTCTCCCCTAAACTCTCCTCCTATCCAGGCTGCCATATAACGTTGAGCAGAGTTCCATGTGCTGTACAGTAGATCATTGTTGTTTTTCCATTTTAAACATAGCAGTCTGTACATGTACATCCCAAACTCCCTAACTATCTGTTCCCCCTATTCTGCCCCTCTCCAGCCTGGAAACAATAAATTTATTCTTTAAGTCTGTGAGTCTGTTTCTATTTCTTAAGTTCATCTGTATCATTTCTTTTTAGAGCCTGCACACAAGGGATGCCACATGCTATTTCTCCTCTGTAATATTACTTTTTAATGTTGGTTGGCCTCCTAAGGATGAGAAGCAGAAGCTGCCAGGAACATTAAGGACTATGCCTAGAAGGGCCCAGTAGCCTCTGCTGAAGTTTATTGGTCTGAGCAATTGCATAGCCAGATCAGATTCAGGGTGGTGGGGACACAGGCTCCACCTCGTGGTGGGGGAGTAGCCAGTTCACACCACAGAAGAGCCGCTGGGACAGAAAATATCATTACTGCCAACTTTGCAAAGAACAGCCATTTGCAACTCACTCACACAGCTCTTTATTCCACCTGTTAGATGGCTTCAGTTCTTTCTCAGGGCCCCTCTCTTGATTTTAGTGACAATTTGTTGAACACCTGGTCACAGTCACCCGGGGGTAGATTCTGTCAGCTCCATCTCACTGATGAGGAACAGGAAGTAGGAGAGAACAGTGAATTATCTTGCCTGAGGTCAGTCAGGTAGTAACTCAAACTGGCCTTGTTTCTGAAAGGATTTATTATTCTTCAAAATACACAGAACCCCACAAAACAGAATGAAATAAATAGGCTAGGGAATTGCAACTGAGAGAAACATAGGGTGAAGTGATGAGAACTTGTCTGGGGCTGGTCACACGTTTGGCATTAAGATGGCTAGTAGCCAACACAACTTGAGGGAGAGAGAAGGAGGAACCGTGTCACTACTCTTAATTTCTAATGCTGAGCTCAGGAAAGTGCCCCAATCACAGACCTTCAAAAAAAGCCTCATTTTCAGAGGTCCCATGGATTTGAGTCCATAGGTCTGTTTCTCTTAAAATGCTTCATGTAGGCTGAGGCTTGGGTCAGCCCCAAATGCAGACATGGATTTTAAAAGCCACATACATGGTATAACATGAGATGTTATGAAGCAATGACTTTTAGTAAACCCATTGTGGCCACTGCCCCACCTGAACCCTCCAAGAATGTTAGCCTTGGAGAGAGTTACATGACCAATCTCTGCCTGAGGGAGGTGGGACTTTCTTCTGTTGCTGCTGGTGATTTTAAACCAAGTCATGAAGTAGATGAAAAGTAGAAGAAAGAGAGAAAACTTAGTGTAAAATAATAAAAGCAGGGTAGAAGGCTAAGAGAACATTAAAACGAAAGCATTGAGACTTGCTAAGAGAAAGTTGAAAGGAAAAGAGTAGACTAAATATTTCGATAGGAAGATAAAAGCCCAATACAGATAAAAAGTTAAGACTTAAAGTAATCATGAGGGATAAATAAGGCTTTAAGATAAAGGAAATAGAATGGAATCATTGAAAGAAAGTGAGAGGAATTAAAAAAAATAAAGAGAAAAGCAGATTAGAGTTAAAAATAAAAATAACAAGCTATGAATAAAATAAGAAAATTAAAATTAAGAATTGAAAAGTAGTCTCAAGGTAATAAATCAGATTTAAGGTGAAAGATATAGTAACACAAATAAAAAGGGTAAAATGTTAAACACATCAAAGTTTAAGAGATAAAAGATTAAGAGGATAACAGACTAAAACCTATGGAAAAAAAGTTAAAAATATAGAAGTAGATGGGTTTGAAGTTTAAGTACAAGATTAAGGAATTAAGAATGCTCCTTTAAGTGCTAATACTTTAACAAAGAGGATTAAGAGAAAAATATTCTGAAAAGAAATGAAAAGAAAGAAGCTTAAACTGAAAGGGAGAGATAATATAAAATAAAGTAAGAGTAAAGGGAAGGACAATTTAAACTAGCACAAATCAAACAAAATTCTCAAGAACAGTGACAAAGAAAAAAGCTAAAAAGCTATATAGTAAACCCAGAATGTCTCCCTGGCAAATGAAAGGCCAGCAACCATAAAAACATCTATCACCAATTGCCAAGGTGTGTGTAGGTCTGCACACACCTACCCTGGTGTAGTATCAGTGGCACATATGGAGAGATGAGAAAGGGTATGGAGAGATGAAAAGGGTATGAGAGGCTCTTTACTTTTTGCCTGGAAGCTTGCACTCTCTGACACCTTCTTTTGCGCTAATGACCTTGGCACTTGCTAATGACCTTGGTAACTCAACCAGCTGGCGTCGGGGAGGTGCATAAGCAGTGGCCAAGTCCAAACTGTGCAGTCGTCTGGGGCAAAAACCATGTAGGGGAGCTAGTTCCATAGGTGGTGGTTGGAGGGAGGGAGATGGGGGTGGATGGAAGGAGGAATTAAAAGTAGCTTTGCTTAGACATACAGATGGCCACCAGGTGCATGAGAAGGTGCTCAACATCACTGATCACCAGGGAAGTGCAAATCAAAACCACAGTGCGATATTACCTCACACCTAGAATGGCTATTGTCAAAAAGATAAATAATAACAAGTGTTGGTAAGGATGTGGAAAAAAGGGAATACTTGTGCAGTGTTGGAAAAGTTTTGCAGCCACTGTGGAAATGGTATCAGTTCAGTTCAGTCGCTCAGTTGTTTCCAACTCTTTGGGACCCCATGAACTGCAGAAGGCCAGGCCTCCCTGTCCATCACCAACTCCCGGACTTTACCTAAACTCATGTCCATTGAGTCGGTGATGCCATCCAACCATCTCCTCCTCTGTCATCCCCTTCTCCTCCTGCCCTCAGTCTTTCCCAGCATCAGGGTCTTTTCCAGTGAGTCAGTTCTTCACATCAGGTGGCTAAAGTATTGGAGTTTCAGCTTCAACATCAATCCTTCCAATGAACACGCAGGACTAATCTCCTTTAGGATGGACTGGTTGGATCTCCTTGCAGTCCAAGGGACTCTCAAGAGTCTTCTCCAACACCACAGTTCAAAAGCATCAGTTCTTCTGTGCTCAGCTTTCTTTATAGTCCAACTCTCATCACAGCTTTCTTTATAGTCCAACCTCACATCCATACATGACCACTGGAAAAACCATAGCCTTGACTAGACAGACCTTTGTTGGCAAAGTAATGTCTCTGCTTTTTAATATGCTGTCTAGGTTGGTCATAGCTTTTCTTCCAAGGAGTACATGTCTTTTAATTTCATGGCTGCAATCACCATCTGCAGTGATTTGGGAGACCCCCAAAATAAAGTCTCTCACTGTTTCCACTGTTTCCCCATCTATTTGCCATGAAATGATGGGACTGGATGTCATGATCTTAGTTTTCTGAATGTTGAGCTTTAAGCCAACTTTTGCACTTTCCTCTTTCACTTTCATCAAGAGGCTCTTTAGTTCTTCACTTTCTGCCATAAGGGTGATATCATCTGCATATCTGAGGTTATTTATATTTCTCCTGGCAATCTTGATTCCAGCTTGTGCTTTGTCCAGCCCAGCGTTTCTCATGACATACTCTGCATATAAGTTAAATAAACAGGGTGCAATATACAGCCTTGACATACTCCTTTTCCTATTTGGAACCAGTCTATTGTTCCATGTCTAGTTCTAACTGTTGCTTCCTGACCTGCATACAGGTTTCTCAAGAGGCAGGTCAGGTGGTCTGGTATTCCCATCTCTTTCAGAATTTTCCACAGTTTGTTGTGATCCACACAGTCAAAGGCTTTGGCATAGTCAATAAAGCAGAAATAGATATTTTTCTGGAACTCTTTTGCTTTTTCGATGATCCAGTGGTTGTTGGCAATTTGATCTCCGGTTCCTCTGCTTTTTCTAAAACCAGCTTGAGCATCTGGAAGCTCACGGTTCACATATTGCTGAAGGCTGGCTTGGAGAATTTTGAGCATTACTTTACTAGTGTGTGAGATGAGTGCAATTGTGTGGTAATTTGAGCATTCTTTGGCATTGCCTAAAATGGTATAGTGGTTCCTCAAAAAACTAAAAATGGAACTGCTATAAGATTCAGCAATCCCATCTGTGGGTGTGTGTATATATATATGTATATGAAGAAAATAAAATTACTTGAAAAGATACACGTACAGCATTATTCACATTAGCATTGTTCACATCCCATGTCTTGCAATGGTACACGGGACCAACCTAAGTGTCCACTGATGAATGAAAGGATAAAGAAGTTTGGTGTGTATGCATGTATGTGTGTGTGTATACATACATGATGTGTGAATGCAAGCATACTCAGTTGTGTCCGACTCTTTGCAGCCATTTCCTCCTTTAGGGAATCTTTCCTACCCAGGGACCAAGTCTGCAGCTCCTGTATTGGTGGGTGGATTCTTTACCACTGAACTACATGGGAAGCCCCATATATGTATGTATACACACACACACACACACACACACACATATATAATGGAATATTATTCAACTATGAAAAAGGAAATTTTGCCATTTTTGACAACATGCATGGACATTAAGAGCACCGTGCTAAACGAAATAGTCACAAAAAGACAAATATTGCATGATTTCACTTATGTGTAGAATCTAAAAAAAAAAAACTCATAGAAACAGAGAACAGATTGGTAGTTGCCAGAGACGGGGATTTGGGGTTGGAGGAAACGAGTAAAGGTGATCAAAAAGTACAAACTTCCAGTTATAAGGTAAATAGTTCTAGGGATGTAATGTACAGCATGATGACTTAGCTGATAATACTGTATTGTGTATTTTAAAGTTGCTGAGAGAGTAAATATTGAAAATTCTCATAAGAAAATTTTGTAACTGTATGAAATGATGGATGTTGACTGTGCATATACTGAATCATCATATTGTACACCTAAAACTAGCCCGGTGTTATATCAGTTATATCTCAATAAAACTGAAAAAAAATTTAAAAGTAGCTCTATTCAGTGGTATTGGAGTTGAGATTAGCTTCTGAGAGTAAGAGAGCGGGACCAACGATGAGTAGAATGAAATTGATTGGGTGCAGCAAAGGGGTGGGGAAGAACCCTGCAACCCAACATGTCACCCCTAGTCAGGGCCCAGCTATGGTTGGACCACCTGATTTTTGCCTAATGTTGCCTGATAACATCAAAACTTCAGTGTAGATTCTCTTACCAAGGGGGGGGTCACCAGGTGTGTGGATAGACAGTTGGAAATTCAAGAACAACCGAATCCTGGGATACCAGAGTTTAGTGGTTGAGATTGGAGTTAGCCAGACAAGAGGGGATTATTTGATTAGAGAGTAGGACTGAATATTTACGTGAGGGTAAAGAGCAGGCTTAGTGAGAGAGGGGACTGGGACCATAGGGGAGAGGTAGCAGTCAGATGGGACTTTCAGAGCAATAGCACTAACTGTGATGTTTGGAGGTGAAACAGGTCCATGCCCACACAGTGCAAGAAGATGTTTGAAGGAGAGGGGGAAGGCCAATGGGTGTTTAAAGGTCATGGGTGGTGTTCCCGTCTCTGAGGATGATGGAAGGGGATATTGGCCATGAGGATGAGAATAAGGTTGGAAAGTCCTCGAGGAAGCAGGGGAGAGTTCTGAAGGTCAGTATATTAACACAATGGTGACGGGAAAGAGGAGAAGATGGAATAACTGATTTAAGAGGAGATGAGTAGAGCTGGGGAAATGGATTAAGGAAAGAGAAATATGTGAATCCTTCCATCTGGGTCCTTGGATTGAGTAAGGTAAAGCAGTGGTCTTCCTCAGAGGATGTGGTGAAGGACAAAAGTACTTTTGAATTAAGGAGATGAAGTGGAAGGGGAGAAGATGTGAGGGTGAGAGGCAGATGGATGCAAATAACCCTTCTTCTGATTTGAATATGGTGGGAACAAAGAGAAGGCTTCATTCAGCCTAGAGAGCGGGAAAGTAGAGCTGGATAGAGCTGAAAAGAGTCTGAAAGGAACATGTACACTCTTATTTGAATCTAGGATAGTAATTATGGGTCACTAGGGCAAAGAGGAGGCCCTGTTCATGTCAGGGGAGGGAGAGAAATGTGGGCAGTGTTGAGAGGAGTTTACTTGCCACTGGATATATTACTGTAATTTATCTCATTCCATGGTTTCAATGGGAAAGACTAGAGATCTCTTCAAGAAAATTAGAGATACCAAGGGAACACTTTATGCAAAGATGAGCACAATAAAGGACAGAAATGATATGGACCTAACAGAAGCAGAAGATATTAAGAAGTGGTGGCAAGAATACACAGAAGTACTATACAAAAAAGATCTTCATGACCCAGATAACCACAATGGTGTGATCACTCACCTAGAGCCAGACATCCTGGAATGTGAAGTCAAGTGGGCCTTAGGAAGCATCATTACGAACAAAGCTAGTGGAGGTGATGGAATTCCAGTTGAGCTATTTGAAATCCTAAAAGATGATGCTGTGAAAGTGCTGCACTCAATATGCCAGCAAATCTGGAAAACTCAGCAGTGGCCACAGGACTAGACAAGGTCAGTTTTCATTCCAATCCCAAAGAAAGGCAATGCCAAAGAATGTTCAAACTACCAAACAATTGCACTCATCTCACATGCTAGCAAAGTAATGCTCAAAATTCTCCAAGCCAGGCTTCAACAGTACATGAACCAAGAACTTCCAGATGTCCAAGCTGGATTTAAAAAAGGCAGAGAAACCAGAGATCAAACTGCCAACATCCGCTGGATCATCGAAAAAGCAAGAGAGTTCCAGAAAGACATCTACTTTTGCTTTATTGAATACACCAAAGCCTTTGACTGTGTGGATCACAACAAACTGTGGAAAATTCTGAAAGAGATGGGAATACCAGAGCACCTGACCTGCCTCCTGAGAAATCTGTAAACAGGTCAAGAAGCAACAGTTAGAACTGGATATGGAACAACAGACTGGTTCCAAATTGGGAAGGGAGTACATCAATGCTGTATATTGTCACCCTGCTTATTTAACTTATATGCAGAGTACATCACGAGAAATGCTGGGCTGGAAGAAGCACAAGCTGGAATCAAGATTTCCAGGAGAAATATCAATAACCTCAGATATGCAGATGACACCACCCTTATGACAGAAAGTGAAGAACTAAAGAGCCTCTTAATGAAAGTGAAAGAAGAGAGTGCAAAAGTTGGCTTAAAGCTCAACATTCAGAAAACTAAGATCATGACATCTGGTCCCATCACTTCATGGCAAATAGATGGGGAAACAATGGAAACAGTGAGAGATTTTATTTTTTTGGGCTCCAAAATCACTGCAAATGGTGACTGCAGCCATGAAATTAAAAGACACATACTCCTTGGAAGAAAAACTATGATCAACCTAGACAGCATATTAAAAAGCAGAGACATTACTTTGCCAACAAAGGTCCATCTAGTCAAACCTATGGTTTTTCCAGTGGTCATGTATGGATGTGAGAGTTGGACTATAAAGAAAGCTGAGCACTGAAGAATTCATGCTTTTGATCTGTGTTGTTGGAGAAGATTCTTGTGAGTCCTTTGGACTGCCAGGAGATCCAACCAGTCCATCCTAAAGGAAATCAGTCCTGAATATTCATTGGAAGGACTGATGCTGAAGCTGAAGCTCCAATACTTTTGTGAAGAACCAACTCATTGGAAAAGACCCTGATGCTGGGAAAGATTGAGGGCAGGAGGAGAAGGGGACTACAGAGGATGAGATGGTTGGATGGCATCACCAATGCAATGGACATGAGTTTGAGTAGGCTCCAGGAGTTGGTGATGGACAGGGAAGCCTGGTGTGCCGATGTCCACGGGGTCACAAAGAGTCAGACACGACTGAGCAACTGAACTGAAGGTTTCAGCATGGATATGAAGGATTCTACATACACTGGTAATACAAGGGCAAGGATTTTATTTCTATTTTTGTTTTTTAATTGCTGAGAGTGCTACCCATAGAGGCAGGGAGGTGGGGCCACTTAATATTCACTTCCAAGTTTTGATGAATCAGAAATACAGTTGCCGCCAAAGATGAGCAGTGAAATTTTAGGACTTAAGAGTAATCACGAAGAGGATGGTTGGAAATTCAGGGTACCAAAGAGGTTATTACATATAGTTAGATTGCTAATGTTGCTGCTAAAGTACCTGTGATTCCTGGCACGGATCACAGATGAATTATAGAAGATCATATAAAATACTTGTGTGTTTAGAGTTTTTTCCCTGGGCAGTAGCTGCTGGCAACTCTTCTGTAGGTAATTACAGCAGAAGTCCTTATGAATCTGCTTAGTAGATGACCTGACAGTGATGCTTAAGGATAATGATTTGTTTCTGGTTGGGTGTGTTAAATTGTCAGCTATCAAGGATTTTACGTGTGAGACTGCTGGGAATGATGAGATCGCAAGAACTTTTTCAAAGTGCACCCTCACTCAGGACCATCTTAGCATCCTGAGCACCAGCCAGCATCTGTTTTTTTGAGTGAGAAAGAATCTAGACAATCAGTTTGAATACCAAGTAAGTGGCTTAGAAATGTCCTGGTAAAGGCATTGATGCTGGATAATCTGGCCCCAGCAACAACAACAAAGTCATTGCCTAGCAGTTCCTGGCATAGAGTTAGTTCTCAATATTAGCTACCTCTTGTTTGTCCAGCAACACTAACATTCATGGAAAACTGTGCCAGTCACTGATATAAGCACCTTTCATTTATTCATTGTCAGAAGATTCTTTGCCATAAAATAAAAACAATACGAAAGACCTGGAGATACTTTGCCAAGGTACTACATAGAAAGATTATGAGAAAAAAATTAATTATTAAGTGCTAAGTGAAATTATCAACCTGCCTGAGAAAACATAAAGTATGTACCTAGGAGTTTGATAACAAAAAGAATGAAGAAAGAACGTAAAGAACTGGAAATATAAAGGTTATGAAAGTAACCTATACTAATGGAGGGCAATTCAGGTTCTGAAGAGCTCCTGTACTTAATGAAGTCTCAGGCTCCTTAGCCCTAGAAGCTCCTGGGAACTAACCTCAAGTGTTTCTAGATTAATTCTTTGATTCTTGAAAGAAGGACAGTTAGATGATCATTTGAGAAGAGAGATATTCAAAGCCTGTTCATTATGCCCTCAAATTTTAATATCGTCACCTTAAACACACTACATGATGTTTTTTTTGAGCCAGTCAAGAGAATGAATAACTATAATAAAACTATAATTATAAAGCATATTATAATTATAGATTTAGTGTCTTAATTGTGTATTATGATGAGCACTTTAGATAGCATATGTGATTCAGTATTCACAACAAATTGCCGGAGAGTTATTTCTTTTCCACATTTTACTGTGAACAAACTGAGCCTCGGAAAGTTAAGTATCTTATCCAAAGTCACACATGAGCCAAATGGTATGGTGCTGATTATATATGATGTATTAATTTGAAAACAGAAGGAGCTTCTTTAGAAAACAACTTTCATTTCAGAGTATTCATTGATAATGAGATTGCACTATATTCACATTTGCAATTATGTTGTCATTTTACAAGAAGCTTGACACTTCATAGCACAATTCTTGGGGTTACAGTTGCCTGGCCTCTGTTACTGCATGGTCCTATGAAGTGTTGAATCACTCAGTGTTTCAGCTTCATTGTAAAAAAAATTAAAACTATATCCATGTAAATGAAAAAATCCTTTGGCTACTATGGGAATTTAAATGCACTGACAGAGGTGACCAGCTGACCAGGGTTCCAGGGTGCCCTGGGAGAGTGTGAAAATAGGGCACGTGACATCTTTTGGCCTTGGGTCCTAGGGGAGGGGTTGTGAGAGTTCTACTTGGAAAGGAGCTGGATGCGGGCCTTGAAGGGAGTTAGATTAGAATTATCATTCCCTCCTCCCCCTTTTTTTGGTAGGTAAGAGAAAGTTAACTAATGGGTCAAAGATCATACAATTAGTTCCTGTTGAAGGTGACACTTAAACTCAGATCTCTTTTCTGATGTTTAAAGGGTCTTTTATTTTTTACTACTTTCACGAGGTTCGTTCTTTAGGGATGTTCCTCAGTCTACAAAAAAACTGAGAAAAAACTCATGTGTGTGTGTGTGTCTGTTTGCTCCAAATGCATGTATGTTTTCTGTAGAATTACTCTACTAGGATAAAGCAGAGAATATTGGGGAATATTACAAAGTGGAATTAACCCAGTAGAAACAAAAGCCCATCTCCTCAGGAATAGGTCCACAAGAGTACCTATGCATCATCCAGGACTGAGTGGGAGCTACTGTCTGTGGAGCAAAAGTAGCTCATCCTAACGCCTGACCTGAATGTTTCTGTTGTACCAAGTCCAGTAACATTGGGTGAGGCAGTTTCTACATTGGCTCCCAATGAGCCCCAATTCCTGGCATTGAAGCCCTTCAGTAATCTCCTCCCCTTGAGTGTGGGCTGGGTTTAGTGACTTGCTTCTAACTCATAAGATGATGATAGCTGAGCAAGAGAGACAGAAATCTGTCATTTCTGAGGTCAGGTTACGAGAAGACTCTGGCTTCCATCTCGCTCCCCGTCTCTTGCTCTCTAGCTTGTTCACTCTCAGGGAAACCAGCTGCCATGCTGTGAGCTGCCCATTGCTGAGGCCCACAAAGCAAGTAACGAAGCTTCCAGTCAACAGTCAGTCAGGAACTAAGGCCCTCAGTCCAACAGTCTTCAAGGAACCAAATCCCGACAGCACCCATGTGAGTGAGCCTGGAAGTAGTCCTCCTCCAGCTGAGCCTCAAGATCACTGCAGCCTGTGAGACCCTGAGCCAGGGGACCCAGCTCAGCCTCTTCTGGATTCCTGACTCACAGAAACTACGATATAATAAAAGTGTGTTTTTATTTTTTTGAACCACTAAATATTGGGGTAATTTGTCACACAGCAATAGAACATTAATGTGGGCACACTTGCTCACCTTCATTGAAGAACAGTTGTTGGGAGGCTTTAATGGAGTGGAATGTTCCATTTTTCCTCCCCATGTTGGTGTTTTTAGAATCATAAGCTATTGCCTAGTGCAAGGATATTCCTTGCCACAGGTGTGAATTAATCTTTAGACAGCTTTACTGTTTTACATTTAGTGTTCATGAGATTCTGATAGTCGGCAACCTTCAGAGCATCAGTCATGGCCTTGTGTTGCCTGAGTTCTGAGGTGATAAAATGTTTACAGATAAGCATCTGAAGCACATCGAGAATAAGAATTTTTTTTTTTTAAACCACAGCTTCCAATGTTAACAGGTTACTTTCACCATCACTTGGCCTACTTATTTTGCAGCTCACAGGTAAGACTTGGAGCTCGTATAAGTTCTATGTGAAATCTCATGAATTTCCATATGATACTGGGCATTTTAGGACACTTGCCATCTCCAGTTATTTGGAATCTACTCATTTAGACATTCAGAAGAAATCAGCCCCAGACTCTGTCTTTGACTCAGTCATATGAAATGTAGGTTTAGACAGGGATGATGCCCTGGGATGCTCAGGCTTGGTGACTGGGGTTACAAAGAGTAATGTCCAAGTACAGGGATTGTTTCTGGAGTTAAAGTTCTGAGGAAATACGCAAACGGCAACCAGAACTTGTTCATTGCTTGAAAGGGTTGGGAACTACATAACAAAAGATGCATCAAAGGTTTTGCCTTTTTTGAGTCTGTCTGCTAAACAAAGATAAGACATCATGGGAGAGGGTAATAGAAGTAGCAAAGATTTGGGAGTTAAGTGGATCTGAGTTCAACTGTTGGCATCACCACTTAATAGCTTATAACATGGCACATGTCACTTACAACTTGAAGGATTGTTATAATTTGTGCAGTAAGGTAAAAAACATAAAATGTCTAGCCTATGTGTAGTACTTGAAACAAAGTCTTTAAAATTCTTTGAAAAAATTTTATTGAAGTATTGTTGATTTACAATGTTGTGTTAATTTCTCCTGTACAACAGTGACTCAGTTATTCTTATTCTTTTCTATTGTGGTTTGTCAAAGAATATTGAATATAGTTCCCTGTGCACCTGTGGTTTATCCGTCCTACATATAATAGTTTGCCTCTAATCCAAAGCTCCCAATCCTTCCTTCCCTCAACCTGCCTTCCTCTTGGCAATCACAAGTCTCTTCTCTATATATAGGTGGGTTTATTTTTGTTTCATAGATATGTTGATTTGTGTCATATTTTAGGTTCCATGTATAAGTGATATCATATGGTATTTGTCTTTCCCTTTCTGATTTACCTAAGTATGATAATCTTTAGGTCTATCCATGTTGCAGCAAATGGCATTATTTCATTCTTTTTGATGACTGATATTCCATTGTATACAGAAATATATATATTTACCACATCTTTATCCATTCATCTGTTGATGGACATTTAGGTTGTGTCCATGTCTTGGCTATTGTAAACAGTGCTGCTATGAACATAGGAGTGCATGCACCTTTTCAAATTCTAGTTTTGTCTGGGTATATGCTCGGAGTGGGATTACTGGATCAAATGGCAACTCTATTTTTAGTTTTTTGAGGAACCTCTATACTGTTTTCCATAGCAACTGCACCAATTTGCATTCCTACCAAGTGTAAGAGGGTTCCCTTTTCTCCACACCCTCTCCAGCATTTGTTATTTGTAAACTTTTAAATGATGGCCATTCCAACTGGTGTGAGGTGGTACCTTATTATAGTTTTGATTTGCATTTCTCTTATAATTAGCAATGCTGGGCATCTTTTCATGTGTTTGTTGCTCATCTGTGTGTCTTCTTTGAAGGAATGTCTATTTACGTCTTCTGCCCATTTTTTTATTCAGTTTTTTTTTTTTTGTAATTTTTGAGTTGTGTAAGTTGTTTGTAAATTTTGGAAATTGAGCACTTATTTGTTGCATCATTTACAAACATTTTCTCCCAGTCTGTAACTTGTCTTTTCATTTTGTTTATGATACCCCTTGCTGTGCAAAATTTTTTTTTTTTAATTTTTTTTGCTGTGCAAAATTTATATGTTTGATTAGGTCCCATTTGCTTATTTTTGTTTTCATTTCTATTGCCCTTGGTAGACTGACCTAAGAAAATATTGGTCTCAGAATGAGAATATTTTACCTGTGTTCTATTCTAGGAGTTTTATGATGTCTTGTCTTATATTTAGATCTGTAAGCCCTTTTGAGTTTATTTTTGTGTGTGGTGTGAGGGTGTGTTCTAATTTCATCGATTTACATGCAGTTGTCCAACTTTCCTAATACTACTTGGTAAAGAGACTGTCTTTTCCCCATTGTATATTCTTGCCTCCTTTGTTGAAGTTTAATTAACCATAGGTATGTGGGTTTATTTCTTGGCTCTTTATTCTGCTCCATTGATCCATATGTTTGTTTTTTGTGTCAATACCATGCTGTTTTGATTACTGTAGCTTTGTAGTATTATCTGAACTCTAGGAGGGTTATGCCTCCTGCTTTGTTCTAAAAAACAGTAACTCTTAATATTACCTGTCAAGGTCTTGCTGTAAGTCTCCTAAAGTCTAACATGATTCCTAACAAAGACAGATATCACAGAACTCTGGTTCTCCAGGTGCTAGTAGGCCAAAGGAGGAATAAACAAAATCACCATGACCCTTGGGTGCTTGCTCTGGATGAAGATGTATTTTTATGTTGTTTTCCTTGCATTTATAGGAGTTGGGTGTGGGGATGTGGGAGGGGACCCCATCCATCAACATTCTGATTCCAAATCTGGTTTGGGGTGTGGTTCCAGCTCCCCCAGGTCATTCATATGCACAACTGGGAGACAATCACTGCATAAGGGACAGAAACACTGAATTAGGAAGCTCCAAGGTAGTTCTGGTTATGGGGAAAAGAACTGAATCATTCTGCTTCAAGAAAAATAACTGATAATGGATTTTAATTTTACTTGGTTAGCTGTGATGCAATTTAATGCCCCTCTAATTACCTCCAGTCTTTCAGGAGAACTCTTTTACATACAACTGCTTTATGTTTGAGCTGAAGATAGCTTGATGACAGTAAGGAAAAGGGATTTATTCAGCATTTGGGGAACATTGTAGGTTATTTTTTAACAAGTGAATGATGCGATCATGTTTATGTTTCACTGGTACCCTGGAGATAGTATAAAAAATAGATTGGAAGAGGTAAAGATGAAGATAACCCAGTTAGGATATTATAAGGCTGCACATTAGAGATGCAACATATAAACTGGAATTTAAGAAGGAGGGAGATCTTAAGTTTCAACTGCCAGTTATATTCAATTTATCTCTGTGTGTTTGTGTTTATGTGTGTGTATTTGTGAGTGTGAGTATCTTAGTGGGTGTTTGTATGTGTATATGTGTGCACATGCCTGAAGGGCCACTGCTCCTCAGGAAAGTGCTTCACCAGCAAAAATCTCAGTGTTGCTGTGGGTGGGAGTGCTCAGATGCTGTGAATAGGGTTACACCGAGGTTAGAGAGCTCTTCCTCAGTGATCCTCTTCCTTTTCAATAGTGTGGCAGTGCACCTTGACTTCTTTTTCCGATTAGCGCTGAAAAGTTATCTTCACTGCCATTTAATATCTTTTTGTTTTGAAATAATTTCAGGCATAAAGAAAAGCTGCAATATACAAAACAGAAAATTGCACAAAGAACTGTGTATATGCTTCACTCAGATTCACCAGTTGTTAGCATTTTGCCACATTGGCTTTCTCTCTTTTTCAGTCTACCCACCTGTATAAAATGATTATTTTTTCCTGATCCACTAGATAGTGAACTGCAAATGATGCTCCTTTACGTCTGAGTGATACAGCATGGATTTCCTGAGGACAAGGATATTCTTTTATATAACCACAGCATAGCAACCACATTCAGAAAATTTAACCCTGCAGTAATATATAATCCAATATACTGCATCTCATATTCAACTTTTCATAACTGTTCGATAATGTCTTTTATAGCTATTGTTTTCTCTGGTCTAGGATTTAACACAGGAGCACACCTTGGATTTAGCTGTCATGTCTCTTTAGTTCTTTAATCTGGGACAGTCCCTCAGCCTTTGTCCTTTAAAGCACTGACATTTTTTAAGAGAACAGGCCAGTTATTTTGTAGAATGTCCCTGTTTGGATTTATTTGATGTTTCTTCATAATTAGACTGTTATGCATTTTTGGCAGGAATTTAATAAGAGTGCATCACATCAGGAGGCACTTGGTGTCAGATTGTCTTATCAGTGATACTAACGTTGATCACTTGGTTAAGGTGGCATCTCTCAGGTTTTTCCATTAAGTTACTATTTTCTTCTTTGTAATTAGTGAACAATTTCAGACACTTTCCTGACATTTTATAAGCATTTACTAAGTATTAGGTATTACACTTTATAATATGTGTTGCGTTTAATCCTCATTACAAACTGTGAAGCTTGCTTTTGTATTCCTTAATTTCCTGTCCTCTCTCATTTTATGGATAAGAAAACATAGGCTTGTGTAAAGTTGTACAACATGGTACAACAGAGTCCATATTTGTTCACTCATGTAGCATCTCCAAGGAAGGGTCCAGCATCCCGAATTCTTGGTGCCTAGACAAAGCACATCAACCACTCCACCTGTGTCCTTAGCAGGAGCTAAAGGACTGTGCCATGAGGGACCGCCTTGTTTCATAAAGTAAGATGGAGAAGGGTTGAAGGAACACAGAATCTTGCTCTAGTCACTCAGATGAGGATAGACTACATTAGTTAACATACTCAGATCTGTCTTTGTGTATTTATCATGTGGCGCATGCTGTGGTTTACAAACTGAAGCTGACTCTTTGTGTTATACTAGGTGTATGTGTGTGTGTGTGTGCACATGTGCCAGTGCAAGTCCTGGTCCCTGTTCATGATTAGGGGACTCAGCATGTCACTACTCAAGTGACAATGACAAGAGTAGGTCTTGCTTCTCAGGCCATGATACTTTTTTTAAAAAGAGTAGATCCATGACAGACCAGACTCAAAGAGTGAAGAAAGTTACCACGGGTAAAAAGGGACATTACATAATGATAAAGGGGTCAATTCCCCAAGAAGACATAACAATCCTTGAAGTATATGAACTGAACTAACAACAGAATTAAAATATGTGAGGCAGAACCTGATAGAACTGCAAGGAGAAATGGATGAATCCACTGTTAAAGCTGGAGACTTCAGTAGTCCTCTATCAGAAATGGACAGATCCAGGAGGCAGAAGTCAGCAAGGATATAGCTGACTGCAACAGTACCATCCATCAACAAAAATACTTGACATCTGAGAATACTTCAACCAATAACAACAGAATACAAATTTCTCTCATGCTGGAACATTCAACAAAGTAGACCACGTTCTGGACCATAAAACACACCTTAACAAATTTAGAAGAGTAGAAATCATACAGTGTCTGCTTATGTCTGCTTTCAGACACAATGGCAGTAAACTAAAAATCAATAGCAAGAAGATAGTTGGAAAATCCTTAAATACTTGAAGCTTAGACAGCAAATGCTCTTCTAAATAATACATAGGTCAAAGAAGAAATCTCAAGAATAATTAAAAAAATATTTTGAATTAAATAAAAATACAACTTATCAAATTTGTGGGATGCTATGAAAGAAGTCAGAGAAGGCAATAGCAACCCACTCCAGTGCTCTTGCCTGGGAAATCCCATGGATGGAGGAGCCTGGTAGGCTATAGTCCATGGGGTCGCGAAGAGTTGGACATGACTGAGCAACTTCACTTTCACTTTTCACTTTCATGCATTGGAGAAGGAAATGGCAACCCACTCCAGTGTTCTTGCCTGGAGAATCCCAGGGCTAGGGGAGCCTGGTGGGCTGCTGTCTATGGGGCTGCACAGAGTCAGACACGACTGATGTGACTTAGCAGCAGCAGCATGAAAGCAGTATTTAGAAGGAAATACATAGCACCGAATGCATACATTAGAAAAGAAGACAGATCTAAAACCAATCATCTAAGTTAACATCTTAGGAAACTATAAAAAGAATAATAAATTAAATCCAAAGTAAGAAGAAGAAAAGAGATAATAAAGAATTAGAACAGAAATCATTGAAATTGAAAATAGGAAATCAATTGAAAAAGAAAATCAATAAAGTAAAAAATAACTGGTTCCTTGATAAGATCAATAAAATCAATGAACATCTAATTAAGCTAACCACAAAGAAAGGAGGTCAGAAATTATTAATATCAGAAATAAAGAGGGGCATCACTATATCCCATGGAAATTAAGAGGATAATAAGGGAATATTATGAGCAACTTTATGCCTACGAACTTGATGGCCTAGACAAAATGGTGAAAATTGTGTCCTTGAAAGACACAATCTGCCAAAAGCACACAAGAAAAAATAATCTGAATAGGCCTGTATCTTTTATATAAATTGAATAAATTATAAATAACCTTCCCAAACAGAAAGTATTTGGCCTAGGTGGTTTCACTGGTGAATTCGACCAAACACGGAAGGAAGAAATGATACCAATTTTCTACAATCTTTTTTAAAAGACAAAAGTAGAGAAATATTAATACTTCCCACGTTATTCTGAGGCCAGCATTACTCTGATACTAAAACCAGATGAAAGAAAACTGTTGACTAATACAAAGTGTCCCTTGGTACCAATTATATTCATTTTTAGGTTTTGAGTATAGAGGATATTATCTAAGTCTGTTTGACTGTTGTTTTTTTTCCCCTCCCTGAGTTTTGGATAGTGTGTAGCTGGAGTTCTAAAAGCTTAAATCCAAATTTCTTGAACAGTGAGATACCTGTAGTGTGAAATAACTTTCAATTATACCTCTGCCTAATGTGCTGAACTGGGACTAACTCATACTGCAAGTAAGGAAAAGAGTTTAGAACAATCAGAGTGATTGAACAAACCTTTAGCGCACCTTAAAACAATAGAAGCTTTAATTAATATGCAGACTGGATAGAAAATATGGTTTAACTAAGCCCTGTTGTGTCTTTAAAAATTAATTTATGTGAGTAATCCATAAATACATGTTTGTTGTGGAAATTTAAAACATACAGAAATATATGGAATAAAGAGTTAAGATTTTCCTTCATTTTACCCTCCCAGAGGTTACCAGTGTTTATGTTTAATAATATATATCCTTTCATGCTTTTTTCTGTGTACTTAGCTAAGTGTGAGTATGTAAAGTGAAAGTGAAGTCGCTCAGTTATGTCTGACTCCTCACAACCCCATGGACTGCAGCCTACCAGGCTCCTCCATCCATGGGATTTCCCAGGCAAGAGTACTGGAGTGGGTTGCCGTTGATTTGCTTTACACATAAATGGGAATATACTGAAATAAGTAGTGCCTATTTTTAAAGATAGGTTAAATTTGTGAATGATTATTTCAAAGATATTGAATAAATGAGGACAAAAGCTAAAAAAAAAAAAAAAAGAAAAGAAAACTGCTCACCAGTATCTCTCATGAATGTAGTTGCAAAAGTCCTTAACAAATTGTTAACAAATCAAACAATGTGTAAAAAAGAATTATTTACCACAACCAAGTAGGGTTTATTTCAGGTATGAAGACCTGGTTCGACATTCAAAAATCAATTCATATGATCCATCAGATCAACAGGCTAAAGGGAAAAAAATCATGTGATAATATTAATAGGTGCAGAAAAGCACTTGAATAAAATGTGACATAAAAAGTGATCTATTCATAGTAAAAACTCTCAGTAAACAATGAATAGAGGAGAATTTTTTCAACTTGATAGAGAATATCTACAAAACAATTCATACTTAATCATCGAAAACTCAAAGCTTTCCCTCTAAACCAGGAAGAAGGCAGCGTGTCCCCACTCACTGTTCCTTTTTCAACATTGTATTCGAAGTCCTAGCTTAATGCAATAAGACAAAGAAAGAAAATAAAATATATACTGATTGAGACAAAGGAAATGAACCTGTCTTTGTTCATAGATGATGTGATTGTCCATATAGAAAGAATTGAAAGAATTCTGAAATAATTGACCAAAAACACATGGAATTAAAAAGTGATTCTAGTCAGGTTGTAGGAAATAAGATTAACATACAAAATTCAGTTGCTTTCCTATATACTAGCAATGACAAGTGGAAACTGAAATTAGAAACTCAATACCATTGGAAAAATGTCTATTCAGGTCTTCTGACCATTTTTTGATTGATTTGTTTGTTTTTGATATTGTGTTGTATAAGCTACTTATATGTTTTCAATATTAACCAATTGTTGGTCATATATTTGCGAATAGTTTCTTCTATTCAGTAAGTTGTCTTTTAATTTTGTTGGTGGTTTCCTTTACTGTGCTAAAAGGTTTTAAGTTTAATTAGATTCCACTTGTTTGTTTTTGCTTTTATTTCTTTTGCCTTAGGAGACAGACCCAAAAATATATTACTACTGTTTATGTCAAAGAGTATTCTCTTCTAGGAGTTTTATGGTTTCAGGTTTTACCTTTGGGTCCATTAGTCTTTATATTTGTATATGGTGTGAAGACATGTTAAAATCTCGTTCTTTCACATATAGCTGTCCAATTTTCCTGGCACCCTTATTAAAGAGACTGTCTAATCTGCATTGTGTATTCCTGTCTCTTTTGTCATAGATTAATTTACGATAGGTGTGTGGGTTTACTTATGGGCTCTCTATGCTGTTCTGTTGGTCTAGTGTCAGCATTTGTGCCCATACCATGCTGCTGTTTTGATTACTGTAGCTTTGTTTTATATTGTGAAGTCTGGGAGGGTGATACCTCTGGTCTTGTTCTTTCTTCTCAAGATTGCTTTGGCAATTTAGGGTCTTTTGTGGTTTTGTATGATTTTAGGATTATTTGCTGTAGTTCTGTGAAAACTGTCATGGGTATTTTGGAAGGGATTGCATTAAAACTTATAGATTGCTTTGGGTAATATGACCATATTAACAATATTAACTCTTCCAATCCAAGAGCACTGGATTTCTTCCTATATCTTTGTATCTTCAATTTCTTTCATTTTATAGCTTTCAGGGTATAGGTCTGTCTCCTTCTTGGTTAGATTAATTCCTAGGTATTTTATTGTTTTTGATGTGATCTTAAACAGGATTGCTTTTATCCCATCTCTTTCTCATAGTTCATTGAAAGTGAAAGTGTTAGTTGCTCAGTCATGTCCAACTCTCTGCGACCCCATGGACTTTAGCCCACCAGACTCCTCTGTCCATGGAATTCTCCAGGCAAGAATACTGGAGTGGACTGCCATTTCCTTCTCCAGGGGATCTTCCTGACCCAGGGATCAAACCCGGGTCTCCTGCACTGCAGGCAGATTCTTTACCATCTGAGCCACCAAAGAAGCCCTTGATAGTTCATTATTAGTGTATAAAAAAGTAGCAGTTTACTATATATTAATATTGTACACCACAACTTTGCTGAATTTATTTATTAATTCTAATAGTTTTTTGGTGGACTTTAGGATTTTCTATATATTAAGTATCATTTCATTTGCAAATAGTGATAGTTTTACCTCTTCCTTTCCAGTTTGGATTCCTTTTATTTCTTTTCCTTGTTTGATTTCTATGGCTAAGACTTCCAATGTTATGTTGAAAAGAAATGGTGAGAGCAGACATCCTTGTCTTGTTCCTGAATTTAGAGGAAAGGCTTTCAGCTTTTCATTTGATGTTAGCTGTGAGTTTGGCATAAAAGAATGATATTCCTTATATGTAGAATCTGAAAAATAACACAAATGTATGTAGCAAAACAGAGACTCAGATACAGAAAGCAATTAAGGGGTTACCAGCAGAGAGAGGGGAAGAAGAAAGGGCAAGTTAGGGGTATAGGACTAAGAGATACCAACTACTATGTATAAAATAGATAAGGATATTTTGTATCCTTTGCAATAAGGATATATTGTATAAATGGGGAACTATAAGCCATTACTTGTAATAACTTTTAATGGAGTATAATCTGTAAAAATACTGACTCACTTTGCTGTATATCTAAAACTAACGTAATAATGTAATTTAACTATATTCCTATAAAAGATAAGAAAGGTAAGAAATAAAAACACAAACCAAATCAAAACAAAAAACCTGCAATGGAATTCTCCAGGCCAGAATACTGAACTGGGTAGCCTTTCCCTTCTCCAGGGGATCTTCCCAACCCAGGGATTGAACCCAGATCTCCCTCAATGTAGGAGGATCCTTTACCAGCTAAGCCACAAGGGAAACCCAAGAATACTGGAGTGGGTAGCCTGTCCCTTCTCCCACAGACCTTCCCAACCCAGGAATCAAACCGGGGTCTCCTGCATTGTAGGCAGATTCTGTACCAACTGAGCTATGAGGGAAGACCAAAAATGGAATACTTATGTACAAATCTAGCAAAATGTGTGTAAGATCTATATGAGGAAAACTACAAAACTCTGATGAAAGATATCAAAGAATAATGAAATAAATGGAGGAATATTTCATGTTCATGGATAAGAGGACTAAATATTGTCAAGATACCTGTTCTTTCTATTCGAACTAGGAAGCAAGGGCAGGGGCAAGGGGTATATGGAAATCTCTGTACCTTTCACTCAATTTTGCTGTGAACCTAACATTGCTTAAAAAATCCGGTCTGTTCAAAGAATGTATTTTGATTGAGTTTAATGTTTTTATTTTCCTCAGTGACCACAATTAATTATCTTCAGGTGTTTCACCAATTAATTAATGAAGGTGTATACACTTCAGTTTGATTACAATCAGTGATTATTTCTACTTATTTAATATTTTTTTGGCTTCTCCATGGTGCATGCAGGATCTTAGTTCCCTGACCAGGGATTGAACACATGACCCCTATAGTGGAAGCGCAGAGTCTTAACCACTGGACCACCAAGGAAGCCTCAAGTTAGTGACTATTTCTAAAGGAAGGCGAGACATGAGAAGGAAAAGAAAGAGAGGAAACTGAGGAGGAAAAATTACAAAGAGACACAGAGCTCATGGGTCTGGAATACGCATGCATGCGTGTGTGTGTGTGTGTATGTGTGAATCAGGAAAAAGGCACATACAAAAACCAAATATCCTTTCAGTGGCCTTTTCTGATAACAGCATTTTGCATTTTCAACTGCAAGCATAAAAGCCAGTGAATCACTTTGGTTCTTACCCCAAGGACAGTCTGGGCTGACTGGGGATGCGTTGCCCTTGGGAGGAAAATGTTCTTTCTGACCCTATAAACTTCCTGCCAAGGCACAAGCCTGCCCCCAGGCCTGCTCCTTGCAACAGTTTTCATGACGATGATGCCTGACTTTACCTGCAGCCAACTTCCCGCGGGAGCTGGGTTCAGGCCAGCTACAGCCAGTGATTGCTGGGTCAGGGCTGGAAGAGAGCCGACTCTCAGCCACCCACGTGATGACCATATGGAAACGATGGGTGAGGATGTTGAGGAAAGCTTCCTGCTTTTCAAAGACACACGGTTTAGTCATAAGAGAGGGATGGAAGGAGAGAGAAATGTGGGCTGGGCCTTGAGGTCTCTGCAGGCGTGCGTCGGGGCTTCACCTCCCAGGAGGTGGAAGGATATGGCCATATGACGGCCAGCTGAGCTGAGCTGATGGAGCCCCTAGAGGGGATAGCACATGTGGACTTTGGTGGACAAGAGGCTGTGACATGGTGGGAGAAAGCCGCTGTCTTCGCTGATCTGCTGGGCACTGTGGACCGGTGGAGCCCAAGGAGTCAGTCTTGGAGGACAGATGTGTGTACTTTAGACCCGACAATGTGGTAGAAGGTAGCTATGCTGATGGACTGCTATGAAACCCCTGTCAAGTTGTGGAAGAGTATTTTGTGTGTCCCTGCCCTTAGGTAATGTCTCTTGACCAAAGCTGGATGAAAAAGAACCCTTCTCACATGGCTGAGTAGTTATTATATTCTGGGAAGGGGTGCCCTGAGAGCATGTGGAAGTGCAACAACTGTTGTGTTATTCTGAACACCATTATTCCCACTTCCTTTAGTCACCTGAAAAAAGTGATGGTTAGGTGTCTTTTAGTAACTTACTCTTCCTGAAGACGGAATTGGGAAGATCTAGCCAAAACAAAGCAGAGTTCCTGATACCAGAGGGAGTAGAAAGTATTGCCAGTTTCTAAGGAAATGGATCAAGTATTTATTCACAGGTCATTAACTATGGAAGGCTTTATCTCCTCCCCAAAGACTGTCTACCAATATGCACTTAAGTGAATTTTTCTTTTTATGTAATTACTAGACTTTGCTTCTATGTCACTATGTGACAGCCTGAGTTGTCCTTTTCAGTTGCTGTTTCCATCGACTTGAGCGGTCTTTTATCTTTCCTGAACACACTTAAGTTTGTTCTTGGGGACCCACTTTGTTCCAAGCAGAGGGCTGACTTTCTCCTAAGGTTAAAGGCAGCTTTGGGAGGTGATGGGTATGTTTATGGCTTTCATGGTTGTGATTTCATGTGTGTATACTTAACCCCAAACACACTGAGTTGTATATATTAAATAAGTACAGCTTTTTACAGGTTGAAAAAGGTATGTGAGGAAATGGGAAGATTTTCTCTAGACACCAAATAGGATATTATAATTAGCCTGGAGACCAGTTATCATCATGGAAGAAAGAGGAGCTCACATAATAGGTGCTTCAGGGAAATTTTTGTGTTGTTTAGTCTGAAGCTTCTCAGGATGCTTGAGAAGGCTGAGAGAGAGGATTGCCTCAGGAGATGGCTGACATGGCACCTTCAGCAGATCGCTTAATAATGGGGTCAGCTGAGGAATTGAACTAGATACTCTTTTAATGTGAGTCACTCAGAAAAGATGAAAGAGAAGAGAAAGAAAGCTTGAGTCAGAGAAAAGCAGGGAATGGAAGAAGAGGAAAAGGAAAACTGAGAGCCTAGTGCCCAGATAGAAGGTGTTTTGATTTCACAGTTGGTCTCCTTAAAGTTCTTCACCAGGATGTTTTAAATCAAAGGACAGAATCAGGCAGTAGCCTACTTAAGAGATCATTATGCTTTGATAGAGATATATCTCTATGGATAAATATGTGGTTAAAGAAAGAGGTAGCAGGAATACCTGAGAATGGTGTTGGTAAGGTTGGGTTTGTGCCTTACTAACATATTCATTTATCAAAGTAGCCGTCACCTGGGAGAAATTTTCAGAGATGGTGCAAAGTCCAGTAGCCAGGTGTCTCCCTGACACTAACCAGGTTGTCTGTGTTTACGTATGCACTCCTCATCTCCACCTGTCTTAATCTGTTCAGGCTGCTGTAACAGAATACCACAGACTAAGTGGCTTATAAACAACAAAAATTTGGGGGGATAACATATATACACTATTATATATGAAATGGGCTTCCCAGGTGGAGCCAGGTAATGATCTTGAGGTAATCATGTTGGTTCTGTCTTCCATCCTTAGCTCTGCTCTTTAGGCCCAGCTCAGCTTTTTGTGTTACAGTTGGGTCTCTGAATTTTTGCATGTTGGAGTCCTTTTGAGGAAATTGTGAGAAAAGATCTGTGGGAATTGACCCCATGTCTGTTCAACCAGAATTCTGGGGATGGGAGCCCAATATTGGTTTTTATTAAAAACTCCTCAGGAGGGTTCCGATGAACTGAGGTGAAGAACCTCTGATGCAAGCTGTCTTGAAGACAATCGAGTAACATCTGAGGGAGCCACAAGGCTGCTTTTCCTGGTCAGGGCTCTATTCCCTCTGCCATAGTGACTGGCCCCAGCTAGCATCCCCACCCCTGTTCTCTACACCCTGATCATCTGTAGATGCCAGCAGTCTGATAGAGAGCCAGGCAATACCAAATGGCAGACCCTGGTGGCAGGAAACCCAAGAGAGGCGTTAAACCAATAAGGGGCTTCATGTGGCCAAGAACTGGCTGTGTTGGCTAGACAGAGGAGGGAGGATCCTCCCAGGGAGGATTCAGAGCTGTTGGGGGAAGCAGAGCTACAGAGTGAGGTTGGCAAACTGGAGGATGCGGAAGAGCAGTATTAAGTGGGTGAATGGGAATATGGCAGTGAGGAGGGATGGAGAGGTGGTGCGGGGCTTGGGCCCGGCAGCCGTGTCCTGAGGGTTAAGATGCAGTGGCCAAAGCTGTGCCACACCAGAGTCAGCCTTGTAGGACTCAAGGTCAGTCCATCAGGTCAGTGCTGGAACCCAGCTCCAGGGCAGAAGAGCTGCAGCACTGGGATCTCGGAAGGAAAATGCAAACACAGGAATACGTGGTCTGGGAAAGCTGTCTGCCTGGACGACTCTCCCACCAGTCTGGGCTGCGCATGGAGGTGACTCTGCTTGCCCAACTCGCCTGCTCCCAGCCATGTAATTTGTGAAGTCTAGTGCAGAATGAAAATGTGGGACTCCTTATTCAAAAAGCAGGAAAAAGTGATGTTAATGGTGCTAAAATAGAAAGCATTTTCCTCTTTCCCTAGTCTCTCTCACAACTGGTCATGGTGATTTTTATTTGCTATATAATGTCTTTCTAAACAAAGACAAATTGAAATTTTAGATTATCAGCAAAAATTTGACAAGTACAACTTTATGTTGTGCAATGCCAGTTTTAAATGCAAACATGAGAGCATTCAACTCATATGTAGAATCACCAGAATTCCACAAGTTATATTTCTTTCCGAATACATGCATTGTATTTTGTCCTGACTAGAACAGTGGAAATACCACACAAAAGCAACTCAGGTGTTTTTATCTCACTTCCTGATATGTGCACATTCTACCAGCTCTCTCTACCTCTGCCTCGCTGAGAACTGAGAAAGGTCTGGAAGGAAGGAACTAAGGCTGGTTCTCTTTTCCTTTTCTTTTACATCATTTTCACTGGAAGTAGGTAGAACCAACTGACAGGGGTGAAAGTAACACCAGGAAGAAAGGATGCCATAGGGTTCCTTGGGTGTTTATCTTTCTTCAAATACCATTGCCTTCTTTCTGTGTTTGAAGCAAGTACTGATTTGAACACAAGGTGTGGCCTGTTCAGTCTTTGAGTTCCCATGCATACTCAGTGTAGATGTCACCTGTACCTTAGAGTCACTTTGAGTCTTGCTGGTGCATTGTGGGTTCACTGAAATCCTAAGTGCAGGGGACATCGGGGATGCTCTGTGCTAACCGCTTTCCATGGTAGTGGGAACCGCAACGAACATGTATGTTGAGCACATTTCCCCTGCTCACGTCCATGTTGCATTCATTGTCCCGCTGGGTTTCTTGGACAGAAGACAAGTTTGAAGATAAAATTAAGAATTTCTAGGTAGAAGGAATTCCCTGGTGGTCTGGTGGTTAGGACTTTGTGCTCTCACTGCTGTGGGCCTGGGTTCAGTCCCTGGTGGTGAAACTAAGATCCCACAAGGTTCATAATGCAGCCAAAAGAAAAAGAAAAAGAAAAAAAAATTATATATATATATATATATATATAATTTTTTTGAAGTAGGAGCAGCAGAGCATTAAAGTGAGCACAGGACGCCTCTCAGGGCCCTGTGGGACTGCTCATGGGTTTATGTGCCCTGAAGCCTCCCCGCGGGGAAGGACATGTCCTGCTGATGGAAGTGCTCATGAGAGTCGGGAATTGGGATTGTGGTTTGTAACCAAAAATGATTTCCTTCTGGATTTATTTTAGTTTAGGCTTTTAAAATGGAGGAGCTTATTTTTATGTAGAAATGTTATCACTTCTGTAATTAACCTCACATTACAAGGCAAATCAGCTCCTGCCTAGATTAATTGAAGCAGGGGAATACAAAGCTGGGTGAGGAGCAGGATTAGCAGCTGGGGAAGTCAGAAATCCCTGAAAAGCTGTCAATCAGGCTTGTTGGATAGAGTGGAGGGAAAAGCTACATGCCTAGTTATCAGAACTGAGATGCCATTATGAGAATGGGCCATCCCTGGAGAAGGAAAGGGGCCAAAAACAGACCCTGGTGGGTTACAGCAAAGGCAGTTGGTTGATGTCCTGGCTGAGAGCCTTGGGAGCCACTGGAAGGTCATGGCAGGCATCTGGTTGGGCTGCATCACAGTCTGACCTCGTTAATGGCAGTCGGTTTAAAGGTTAGGACACTAGTTTCTGGGGGAACAAGTATTGAAGGTAAAGCAAGGCTGTTTTCAGCTCCCAGAGGAACTAGAGGAGGTGAAGGCAAACTCTGAGGATGGCATGAACACTGATAGATAAGGCAGGTTTTTGTTCTAAGAAAGAAGGCAAGGAGTCCCAGCATGAGGTATGGGATCCACCGTGGAGGGCAGGAGCACTCCCAGACTCAGTGGATGTGAGTGGTGAGCTCCAGTGTTGGTTATCTTCTTTGACCTCAGGATATGCCCCAGGGCCTGAGGAAGTACAGGAGAGTGGCCCCATTTGGGGGTTTGAAAAGACAGAGGCATGGGAAACCAGGGGATCTTGTTATCTTATGTGCACCATTTCTGCTGGAATGCATTGGTTGGATCCCTGATTTATGTTTTATGTATTGGAAAAAAACAACATATTGGTCCTCCTTTCTCCAAGGAGATTGTGCTTGTAAATGATCCCCAAACATAAGTCCATGTTAGCTTGTTAAGCAATGCTAAGGGCTTAGAATTCACCGAATTCTGTGCTGGTGCTCTTTCCTCTGGAGTCCTAGCGCTTCAAGCATTCTACACATGAAACACAATCACAGAGACAAAAATTCCCTAGGCAAATTGTTTAAAACTGACAAACAGTAAATCAGTCAATCATTCCGTGGATTGAAATCAACAAATGTTGAAACACTGTAGTAATTTCCAGCTATAGCCTGGGGCCAGTGCTTGGTGAGCTCAGTCAAACAGCTTACCTCTTCCCTGGTTGACACAGGCAGTGTGACCTGTCCCGCCTCCAGCAGCTCAGACAGAGGCCGAGGTGTAGTGATTTCTCAGCACCTGGGGCTGGGGTCACTTCAGGATTCTTGGTCATGCCGGAATGCTCCAAGCTGCAGATGACTGCCCTTGCTCTGAACCGGGAATCCAAAGGTATCTTGCCATGGGGTACCAGGCTGACGTGTGTGGGTTTATAGGGCTTTGTGATGAGGGAGCCTGTATTTCCAAAAATGGTTTCTTCTTTTCCTGACTTTCATTAGTAACTACGGTGCCTCTTAATTACTAACACATTACCCCTTGGCTTCCAAATCACGATTCTCACATCTGTTTCCTGCCTCTTTCCTTTCATAATCCACAAGGTTTGGCACATCTCTGGGACACCCTTCTCCAGGGTGGGAAAAGGCAAGGGCAGGCGTTCTCCATTCTTTGGCATTTGCCTGAAGTGGTCGGTAGATCTGATCTAGTGACTTGGTTCTGCACGCGTAATTAATTGGGAGCGTGTTCACAGCTCCAACTAAGCAGCCTGATTTACATTGTGAAACTGACAGATGCGAGCTGCTCTGTCAGCCAATCAGAATTCCTGAGGACAGACAACAAAAGGTCACGAATGAGGATTGTGTCTTGACAAGCCTCGAAGGGAAGTGAAAATAACCAGGCTCTGATTTGCACCTATGGTCACTGCAGGCTCTGAAGGTTGTCATTTTTAGATATTTCTTGTGTTTTCCTTTACAGTCACAGTACGTCAGGCTCGGCTAAATGAAGAACTAAATTAAAACTGTCATTCCAGCTCATAAATAACAGATGTCTAATGCATTTAATTATTTATAGTCTTGAATCTTTCAAAAATGAAAATGACTATACACATTTTTAATGCAGTTCTTGGTAATTTGCCGCCTGACTGATAAGATTTGCTGATAATCCTGGCTTGCAAACATGAAAAATAAAACTGAGACTGACTCGTTTATTTCATGAGACTGCTGCTTTGGTCCCTTGTGGCTTTAACAGAATTTAAATTAAAGTGAAATCTAATCACAACAAAATGATGTTCATATACTCATATTAATAATTGAGTTTTCTGAGATCATGCGGTAGGTACCTGGATGCCAGAGAATTTTGCACTGCCTAAAAAAATTAATACTCTTTCTTTAAACTGTCTCCTGCTCAGGAGGTTGTGACTGGACCCATCAGGGTTGAACACAGAGCCCCTGAGCATACCTCCCAGCTCATGTTTGCAAGTTTGGTGAGGACTTACTCTTGGTTTGCAAACTAGTCCCCCTTCAGGGAGGATGACAAGACACTGGGGAATGAGGCAGATCACTCCAGATTGGTAGGTTGCATGTTTAGTAAGCAAGGGAGCTCATATATGGGGCTTGTCTTGAGATGCTGAAAGATGAGTAGAACTCTGCACCCACCCACCAAATCTTAAAAGTTATGTTGAGTCCTTTACTGGTTCAGTCACATGTACTGTCCAGATGGTCTCAATAGCATGTGGTTCTCTCAAGGCTCAGTCCTTGAAGACAGCTCTCACTCTGGGTGTGGTGGGTGCTGTGCTTAGTCGCTCAGTCGTGTCTGACTCTTTGTGACCCTGTGGACAGCAGCCTTCTAGGCTCCTCTGTCCTTGGGATTCTCTGGGCAAGAATACTGGAGTGGGTTGCCATGCCCTCCTCCAGGAGATCTTCCCAACCCAGGGATAAAACCCAGGTCTCCCGCATTTACTGTCTGAGCCGACAGGGAAGGGGATTCTGCTTGGCCAAATTCTGAAAATCATCAGGATAGCGAACTCCTTTCTGTGTCTGTTCCATTTTCTTCCTTCTGGAATAGGAATGTCTATAACTGTTATCATACAATAATATGGTTTTAGTGGAGCATTTATTATGAAGAGAGGGGAAGGGTAGAGGAGCCTCCAATTGCCTGGGTCCAGCTCCTGGGTTAACCAGTGGCCACGTCCTCTGGATGACCTCTTCTAACACTTCCATGTGGTTAAAAGAGGCTATTGTGACTTCAGCAACAATGAGGAAGTACCCCTTTTCCCTAGAATGTTTATCTCTTGTTGTGTGGGTGAAAAATCTTTCAGGTCTCCATTTAACACGCTTAATGACTTAAACTCACATTGAGGTATAACTTAGCTTATGTCAGATCCTGAGAGTAATTTTTATTAAAAGGAGAGAGGAGATGTGTTGTCTCAATTATTTGAGTAATTACTTTCTTGGTGAGCAAAGATAAACATTTGCTTTTGGCCTAGTGGTATAATGAAAAATGAATTAATTTTGGAGTCATAAAGACCTAAATTTGAATCTTGGTTGTAACAGTGATAAGCTAGTGTCCTTGAGTAAGTTACTTGAAATCTGTACAGCTCAGTTTCTTTATTTCTAAAATCGATATAATAATACCTGTCTCCCAGGGATGTTGTAAAGAGTAAAAGAGGCAACATGTGTAAAATACCCATACTTAGTAGGTATTCTATAACTACTAGGGATATTTGTCTCTGACTGGGAGAAAGGCAGCATATTGTTCATTAGTGAAAACAATTATATTGTTGTTGTTGTTCAGTCGCTAAGTCGTGTCCAATCCTTTGGGACCCTATGGACTGCAGCACGCCAGGTCTCCCTGTCCTTTACCGTCTCCTGAGTTCGCCGGAGCTCATGTCCATGGAGTCGTGGTGCCATTCAACCATCTCATCCTCTTCCACCCTCTTCTCCTTTTGCCTTCAATCTTCCCCAGCATCAGGGTCTTTTCCAATGAGTCGGCTATTTGCATCAAGTGGCCAAAGTGTTAGAGCTTCAGCATTAGTCCTTCCAGTGAGTATTCAGGGTTGATTTCCCTTAGGATTGACTGGTTTGATCTCCCTGCTGTCCAAAGGACTTTCAATTATATTAGTTGGTCCTTAAGGATCTTGTCATGAAGAGTACCTGCGTCCACTATTCTCCAATTCTTGTTATTTTACTTTTGCAAAAATCCTCACTGACTTCTTAGTTCTGCTCAGCACTTCCCTTTGGGATTTCTCTAAATGATTTTACTAGTTATTACTGCTCACATATGTGTTTTGGAACAAGGCTATCAGACCCTCTGCAGAAACATACCCTTTCCCTAAGGTGCCCATAGTCATGTGTAGCCCTAATGTGTCCTGGTACAATCTCAGAATCCATACACCAGAGGTCCTGGGTGGCCAAAGCACGTGTCTCACTTCCAAATGCTGGCAGGATCATGTGGCCCTCCAAGATAGCATGGGGACTGCGGTGAAATGGACGAGTCATGTCTGTCTAAATGGTCCCGTGGCTTATTCCCAGCCCTAGATGATCACTGCCATGCATGAACGTGGGCCCAGTGCTGCCAGGTCTTTAGATTTTTCAAGAGAATACAGATACTGAGATATTATGTGAAAAGTTCCAAGTTTTAATGGTGGCAAGCTCTTCATATTAAACCAAAGAAAATAAATCAGTGAGGACTGATACTGTGCTGTGTTAATGAACCAGGCCTATGGCTTTCTGGTTCTGATCTATGGACTTAGGAATTTTATTGGCCAGATTTCTGGGTGCTGTTTCTCTCTCGGGGGCCTTAGACCTCCTGGGAGCAGCTGCAATGTCTCCTTTAGTAGCTATAAAGATTTCCTTCTTTCTCTCGTGGGGTTCATGACATTTTGATTTAGCCATTTGGTTGCTGTAATGATATTCATATCTAATTTGTGGCCGTAAAATCATAACTATTGAACTTTAAAAAAAATCAAGTTATGTTTTTAAGCCTCACTCTATCTCTGACTTTCAAGCCCTTATCATCCTTGTGTCCCTGTATCTCACTCTATCCCAAGACCACCCCCCACCCCGCCGCAGAGTTGAGAGGAGTTTAGAGATAATGTCTATAGTACAAAAATCTTAAGAATAGAAATGTTTGTATTTTAATGTTTTAAATTTTAGGCTTTGTGAAATGACTCCATGTTAAAATATCCTGCTTCAGATCTTGAAGAAATGAATGTTCTTAGTCCTACTTCCTCCTGGTAGGGGTTGCTCCCCAAAGACTGGAATATTATAGGCTCATAATCCCTTTCACCCACACTTGGTGCAGACAGATTTCAGAATTGTTTGTATTTTGGAAATGTAACATATATATTATGGAACACTTCCCATATAGTCTGGGACAGAACCTAATGACCAAATATACCAATATGTATATAGCAAAATATGAATATTTCTACTGAGTAGGATAAATGAAGACTAAAGCTAGCTACATACCAGTTCGTTCAGGTCAGGTTTTTTTTTTTTTTTGGTGGGGAGGGGTCAGATTTTGATGCCAAATGAATTACAGAAAAGATTCTGGTTTTGGGTGTCAGAATTATGGACGAGGGTCTAGAAACCTGTACACAAATCATAGTCCTGTTGCTGTCCAATGGCAGTCTCCTTATCTTGGCTTCCATGGAAGATCTCATCTCGATCTTCTTTATACTAACCCATGCTTCCTTATCTTAGTGAATCATAAGAGTTACATGGTGAGTTCATGTGCTCAGTCATGTTGGACTCTTTGCGACCCCAGGGACTGTAGCCCGCCAGGTTGCTCTGTCCATGGAATTTCTCCAGACAATATACTGGAGTGGGTTGCCGTTTCCTTCTCCAGAGGATCTTCCCGACCCAGGGATCAAACCCATGTTTAATGTGTCTCCTGCATTGCAGGCAGATTCTTTACCTGCTGAGCCACTGGGGAAACCCAAGAGTTATGTAAGTCCACTTTAACTTTCTGTACCTTCTAAATGCCTTCAGTGTATACATATTTATAATTTAAAATATATTAAACGTTTCACTTGAAGTTTTACAAAGCTGGGACAGTAGGATATCCATACCTAGCGTGTGTGTGTGACCTGCTGAAAACTTAACTTTGATTTTGCTTTTCGCTGCTATAGCATGAAGTTGTCTCATCTGTGAGCACCTCAGGTAGAGGTGGAAGAAATTCTCTCCTTGCCCACTGACCTCCTCTTTCTCTTTCCACCCCTTGACCCTCACAAGGGTAAACAAGCCTTGGTGTTTTGTTTATTTATACAATCTTATTAAACTAATGGCAGGACCCTTTGGTTTCGGGGATAAAACGGCACCCCTGAGAGATGAGGAGAAGTTGCAAGTTCTATCAGGATGGATGGATGGGCGGATGCTGTACTCAGGCTGACATCATGCCTCTAAGGCAACAGGATCTCAGAGAAGGACCTCTTGAGGCCCTTAACTGGTTGGTAACTAATGGAGGTGGCATTTCAAGCCCAGGCTGCTCATCGTGGAGGGAGTGGAGTGAGAACTGCTTAAGTAAGGCCATGTGGACCAGCAGTGACTTGAGAAGGCCTGACAGCACCATGTGAGGCCGAGAAAGGCAGGGGCAGGGAAGTCGGTTGAAACAGACCCCAGGGCACCTCCTTCCCAGAGCGCAGTTTATTTCTAAAATCAACATAATAATACCTTCCTGCCTCCCAGAGAGGAGGCTGAAGGGGCTTACTTTCCAGACTCTGTAAGTTCTTGAGAGCCTTGAACCATCCAAGGGAGAATGGGGTCCTCCTAAAAGGTAATGTTGGACTTGGACCAAACTTGAGAAAAACAAATGCGACATTCCTTGCACCTGAAGCCTGAGACATTGTCTATAATTATCACAACTGAAAAAACGGATTATAATATAGAAAACAATTGCATCCAGGTTTTAAGAATTTGAATGCCTCTCATATTTTATCTAATATTATCTGACCTATGCAATAATGTTATCAAAAGGGGGAAAGACTAAAATGATCAAAGTTCTGATATGGTAGGGAGACATTAAAGGATTGAAGGGGAGATGACAGGAAGGGAAAAAATCTTAGAAATGGGGGATTACAAGGAACCCACTCTGCAGATTTACCAGGGGGTCAACCAGCTTCTATATAAAAATCATAGTTAATCAGTGGTTCTCAGTCTAGGATCGTGGCCCCTGGAGTCAGTGGGATAGTGCTGGGATGCTCTGAACAATTTTCGGAATCTCTAAAAGTCAGAGAGAAATCATGCTTTTTCCTCTAAAATGGCTATGGTGGGCTAGCAAGAACACATGTCTCTCTTTGCTTTGGGGATTCTATTGCTTGAGTGTGGGAATAGTGATTATCCAGTGCTAATCAGAAGCCGTGTATAGTTCTAAGATATATCAGTGATTAATAGAAAAATGGGAGCAGCAATGACCCAACAAACATAGTTTGTGTGATAGTCAAAAATACTGCCAAAATATAGTATTGGATAGGGGCATTTATTAATACAAAGAAGTTCCTAGGAAGTGGCTGGGAACCCTTATGGACATGATTCTGTCTCCCACATTCTCTGAAGCCAGGTAGCCAGTCTTTCCATGTATCTCGCTGCCCAGCTCAATGGGGTTGTCCCTGAGGGCTGTGCAGATGGGTGGCGGCCAAATGTGTCCTGATGGAGCTGTTCCTTAAATCATTAAATCGAAATAGACTTGTTTTCAAAAGAGTAGAAGATTTAAATCTTCCTTGTTGGTGAACAAGGAAGTGTTTAATTATTCTCAGTAAGTGGCCTTGGACCAGTCTGCCTGTAGCTTTGTAGACGTAGGACTCTCTGTATCTCTATTGTTTTTCATCATATTCATTTACCATCTGCTTCTTTCTCCTGCCTATCTGTGGGTCCTCTGCTTTTCTCCTCTACATGAGTTTCCACAGCTCCTGCTCCTACCCCTCCATATCCCAGCCTTCCCTTCCAGTTCTGGTTCACTAGTATTTGTCCTTTACAGTGGTTCTGTTACTCCAGAGCTCCTGCTATGTTCTAGGTTCTTTGCTGGCTCATGTGCCAAGTTTCTGGCAAAGAGTAGTTATTAAATAAATGTTTACCTCTTTCTACCTTGCACACTGACTTCCATGTAGAAAAATTATCCTATTTCATCCTTTCTGTGTGAAGTTATGTTGTTGGGACCCAGAAAAATCTCATAGGTACATGTAGCCTTCTGCTGTGGTAGGAGTTAGGTGGGGGACAGTATGCACACACATCTTTGCAAACCTGTCCTAAGCATTCTTAAAAGTGTCTGTCCACAGGGGAGTGGGTAGCAGGGTACAAAGGACCTTTGGGATTCTGCTGGCAGTCTAACTCTATTATGGGGGTTGTGGAATTTCCCCTGGACCACTTGGTCTGATGCACTTAGAGAAGGACTCCAGCATGCTTGTGATCCAGAAGTTGGAAGGTAGAAAGGGAAATCCTTCTGCTAAGTCTGGGCTGCTATTAAACCTTTAGCATGTTTAGATTACTGCTGTGGCTGTTTAACTGTGAGCCTCCGTGGCTGAAAGAGTAAGCCTTCTTCAGTGGTGCCTGATCCCTTGTAGGAAAGTTAGGGCTTGTTAGTGGCTGCCCCCATTCCACACTGTGAGGCTAGGGGCAGTTTGGCTCAAGATGCTCCACTCCTCCCAAATTGGAGTGAAACTTAAAGTTCTAGTCCCTTAGATACACAGTGGCTGTACTAATTTTTAAGGGCTTCCATACAAATGACCACAAACTAGGTGGCTTAAAACATCGAAGTGATTCTCTCATAGTTGAGGAAGCCAGATGTTGAAAATTAAGGTGTTGGCAGGGTCAATTTCTTCTGGGGGCTCTGAGGGAGAAACCATCCCAGGCTTCTTTACTTGTGTCTGGTGCTGACCTATAGTCCTTGGCATTCTTTGGCTTATGGATACACCACTTGAATCTCTCCTTCCATCTTTGCATCACCTTTGTCCCGGTATGTCCTGTGTATTATTAGGATACTCCTACTGGATTTAGGACTCTGGAATCCAGTGTGATCTCATCTCCATCCTTACCTTCATTACATCTTGAAAGAGCCTATTTCCAAACAAAGTCACATTCTGAGGTCTTGAGTGGACTCGATGTTGGGGGACACTATTCAATCCACCATAGAGGTCTGCCTAGCATGACCCTCCTTTCCTCTGAAAGTCATTCCCTCATCCACTCAACAGTATCATCAGGTCTTATGAAATACCTGACTCTTTACAAGTGCTTTTACATCTGATATTTAATTTGAGCCCCTCCCTGTTCCAGATGTTCAAGCCAGTTTTAGAAAAGGCAGAGGAACCAGAGATTAAATTGCCAACATCCACTGGATCACTGAAAAAGCAAGAGAGTTCCAGAAAAATATCTATTTCTGCTTTATTGACTATGCCAAAGCCTTTGACTGTGTGGATCACAATAAACTGTGGAAAATTCTGAAAGAGATGGGCATACCAGATCACCTAACCTGCTTCTTGAGAAACCTGTATACAGGTTAGGAAGCAACAGTTAGAACTGGACATGGAACAACAGACTGGTTCCAAATAGGAAAAGGAGTACATCAAGGCTGTATGTTGTCACCCTGCTTATTTAACTTATATGCAGAGTACATCATGAGAAACACTGGGCTGGAAGAAGCACAAGCTGGAATCAAGATTGCCGGGAGAAATATCAATAACCTCAGATATGTAGGTGACACCACCCTTATGGCAGAAAGTGAAGAAGAACTAAAAAGCCTCTTGAGTGCAAAAGTTGGGTTAAAGCTCAACATTCAAGAAACTAAGATCATGGCATCTGGTTCCATCACTTCATGGGAAATAGATGGGGAAACAGTGGAAACAGTGTCAGACTTTATTTTTTGGGGCTCCCAAATCACTGCAGATGGTGATTGCAGCCATGAAGTTAAAAGACACTTACTCCTTGGAAGGAAAGTTATGACCAACCTAGATAGCATATTTAAAAGCAGAGACATTACTTTGCCAACAAAGGTCCGTCTAGTCAAGGCTATGGTTTTTCCAGTGGTCATGTATGGATGTGAGAGTTGGACTATAAAGAAAGCTGAGTGCCGAAGAATTGATGCTTTTGAACTATGGTGTTGGAGAAGACTCTTGAGAGTCCCTTGGACTTCCAGGAGATCCAACCAGTCCATCCTAAAGGAGATCAGTCCTGGGTGTTCATTGGAAGGACTGATGCTGAAGCTGAGACTCCAATACTTTGGTCACCCCATGCAAAGAGTTGACTCATTGGAAAAGACCCTGATGCTGGGAGGGATTGGGGGTAGGAGGAGAAGGGGATGACAGAGGATGAGATGGCTGGATGGCATCACCGACTTGATGGGCATGAGTTTGAGTAAACTCAGGGAGTTGGTGATGGACAGGGAGGCCTGGCATGCTTGCGATTCACGGGGTCGCAGAGTTGGACACAACTGAGCAACTGAACTGAACTGCACTGAACTGTGAGACAACTAGGGTGGACATTGCCTTTTCTAAATGATTCGATTAAGGTGAGTCACCGAGGCAAGACTAGATCCCACATCTTCCTGATTCTCAGAAAGAATGCACTGTAAGGAGAAGATTCAGAAAACAGTATTCTTGCCCACTGCTCTTCGCTGTCAGGATGTGTGTTGAGGGAGGAGAAGTACTGCATTTCTTTTTCTGTTATGACCAACAGTCTCATTCAGTTATTACGTGATGAGCTCACTGAAGCTTTCACAGAAAAAGCAGCTGTAGAACTCTGGTGGTGAAGCTGGGTTCACACCCACCATGCATACTCCTATGAAGAAGACCTGCTGTTTGGAGACCCAGGTTTGGCCCAGATCCTGGAGGTCCTGGCGCTGCCACATGCCCCAGCCTTTCCCCCCTCCTTGAGAGTCTGGGCTCTGTAAACTCCCCTTGGAATGGCAGCAGGCTTCCCATTCCTGACATGTTGTCCCTCATGGAGAATTTTGTTAATGGGTTAACTGAGGCTGAGTCCTCCCTACTTATGAAAATGAGGACTTTCCCAGCACATTAGGTGTATCTATTTAACGTGTATATAAACCACTTAAACCAACCAACATATATGAACCATTTAACATATATAGACCATTTAAAAAAGACAAAAAGATATTATAAGCGCAGCCCTGTGCCTGAGGAATGTTTGCCTTAAAGGTGATATTCAGCTGTAGAGAGCAGGCTTGGAAATGGGAAACATGTGCTGAAGTTTACCTGCAGTTTGTTCCTTGACTTGGGACTCAGTTTCCTCATCAGTAAAATAAGCATTACAGTGTCTCTTTTTCTACTCTTTCTGAGATAACATTTTCCTAGGATTCTTTGCATAAATTAAATTCCCTCCAAATAAAAGTATAATAGTCCATAACCTGTGTGGTTCAGTCTCAGAGCAGCATCAGGGTGAATAAAAACAGCCCAGAGAACTAAGAGGTGTAGGACCTTTGCTAGGATGTCTTGAAAATCGTGAAGAGGATATCAGCTGTCATCTATAATTTCCTTGCTCTCACCCCACCCAACCCTACTTTTTCCTCATGACTCAGGCAGAAGAGCTTGATGAGAAATAAACTGGAGGCTTCTTTAGAGGAACAGGGCAGTGGAAGGGTAGGGACATACAAATACACTAAAAATAATAGTCTCTTATGTGATGGGGTAAATGTTATTAGGGTGGAGACTAGAAAACTGCTTTTGGCCAAAAGACTGGGTTTAGTAGACATAGATGGTCATAGCTTTGGCCTCAGGCCACATCTACCTGGCCAAGTGGTAGAGAACAGAAAACTTCTGCCTCTCCAGGTATCAGAGAGCTGCACAGTTCAGTTCTCATGCAGTTTGCTGGAGCTCCTGGGGCTCCTGTCTACTTTAGTGCCAAGAGGAGAAAACACTTCCAGGAAAGCAATCATTTCCAGTTTTACCTGTAGATCAGTGGTTTACTGGGGCTGTGGAGAGGTTGTCCTCTCACTGCAGCCCGACTTCCAGGCATACTTGGTATGTCCAGAGACATTTTTGGCTCTCACCATTGAAAGGGGGTTGGTGTGCCACTGGTACACTGTAAGAAGAGGCCAGAGATGCTGCTAAACATCCTCTAATGCACAGGATAGCCCCGTAGCAAAGAACCGTCTGGTTCCAGATGGTGGCGCTAATGGTAAAGAACTTGCCTGACAATGCAGGAGACATAGAGATGTGTGTTTGATCCCTGGGTTGGGAAGATCCCCTGGAGGAGGGAATGACAACCCACTCCAGTATTCTTGTCTAGAGAATCCCATGGATAGAAGAACCTGGCAGGTTACAGTCCATAGCGTCTCATAGAGTCGGGCATGACTGAAGTGACTTAGCACGCATGCGGTTATCACTTGTGCTGAGACTGAGACTCTACTGTAGACCTTACTGGTCATCTCTTGCCATCACAAGGTCTTACCCGCTTACTCCATCTCAGCTGTGTTCTGAACTTAACCAATCCCAGTTTCCAGGGAACAATTTCAAGGGAAAGAAATAGTCTGTTTCTGGGAGAGTAGATGGGAGCTTGAAATGAAGAAATTCTCATTGAGGGCTGGCAGGAAAAGGGAGGTCAGAGTTGATTGATGTCCCTGCCATTAAAAATGGGAAGTAGCGTTTAAAGAATGAAGAGGGGCAAAGGGCATGCCTATGCGAAGAGGAGCATCACGAGCAAATAAAATGCAGTTTGAGTCCAAGAGCAAGGGATTTAAACAGGCTGTAAACAAACAACGTTCATTTTCAGATGAAAAGAGGACAGTGGTTCCTCTCAGCCCCGAGAAGCACGTGGTCTGGGCAAATGGATTTCACGTTGACATTTCTCAGGAATGACAAAAGCAGTGAAATACCAAAAGTGATCTGATTCTAGTGTCGGGGGCACCTCTCTAATGGTGTTTGTGCACCAGTGCTGATTTTCACAAGGCAGCGTTGGTGAGACGCTGCCCTTTCCAGACTTCCATGGAAATATTTTCCATCATTTTGACATTTCATTTAAAATGAAATATAGGAGATATTAAAAATTCATGTTCATGACAGGTATTATTTGTTTGACTTTGAAATATACAGTGAACACTCTGTTAATGAATAGTGAGGGAAGTGTCAGGATTGTGTGCCTGTGCATATTCATGGGCTGCTCCCTGACTTCAGAGGAAAACAATTGCCAAATCAGAGAGGGCTGACCTTTTGTGGTTCTAAAATCTGTGAGTGTGTGGCTATGAATAATTAAATATGGAATAATAAAAATGACCCTTTTTTGTGTGTGCGGGGGGGTAGTTCAGGTAGAAGCAAAATGCCATGACTTTATCCTAGAAACATGAGCCTCAATTATTTCTGAATTTGCATGAATTATATGAATATCTCACTCGAAACATTACAGGGATGCAATCACATTAATTCATCCAAGTGCCAGCATGCCATCTGTGTTTCTCTGTAGTCTTTCCTCCACCCTGAGGACAGTGCGGTCCTGGGGCTTGGAGGGGGAGCCTTCCTCTCTTTGAATCCTCTATTCTCCTCCCATTTAGACTGTAGGGGGAAATTGCTTTTTCCTAAGCTGGGAGACGCTTTTTCCTATGCTGGGAGACACTTTTTCTGCACTGCTGAGGGTGAAGCAAAGGAAAGGGACTGTTTTGTCTTCATTACCATTGGCACAAGAAAAGGGCTGCGTATGGGAATGGGAAAAAAGAGGGATGAGAACCCAGTTCCTTATGTAGTAAGACCAAAGAGGGGTAGCCTTCTATTTTCTCTTATTCAAAAACATAATTTGTTATTGTTATTAGATGACATAGAAAAAAAAAAACCTTTATTCCTTTGTCAGGCAAAGGGGGCCATAGTGGACTAATGTCCTCAAAACTGTGTGTCCCCATAATTTATTATTATTACTTTGAAAAATTAAGGTGTAGAGTTGTTGCATTCTTGAGAGTTTTCCACTGTGCAAAATTCTATGAACACATCTCAGCTTTCTCGCTGATTTCCTTTATAAGTTAAATAACAGTTTCATTTATTCACAAATCCTTTCAGCATATCTGCCATCTGCTGCATGCAGGAGAGAGGCAGGTTCTGGTCTCACAAGCTTTATAGTCTAGTGGGGGGATGGGCAATGCCAGGGGAGAGTGCATTACTGCAGGTGCACATAACAGGGGAAACCAACCTGGCCTGGAAGTTCCAAGAAACCTCCCTGGTGAACTTTGAAGGAGGAGGGAGAGATGGCCTGGTAGAGAAAATATCAGGTGTGAGGCCTCCTGAAGGGGAAGCCACTACAAAGGTAATAACCGCACTGGAAACATCAGGAGAAATTGACTCTCCAGGTAAAGCATGAGGCCTGGATTCTAACATTGGTTCTGACTTTTATTAAGGAACAGAGAGGTTGTGATATTTGTTCAAGGTCACACAGTCTATTTTCTCATTGTGATTTCTATGTGTGGGGAATGGTGGGAGCATGAGGTTCGGGGCTGGATTTAGTTATTTGAAATTTTGAATACTCAATGGTCTTACATTTACGTACATATGTAAAGAATACTGTAAATCAATATTAGTGTTTTTATTATCCCTCTTTAAGATTTTCTATAAGGTTATAATATCCCATGGGCTATGGCACAAGCATTTCTTTAAAGTCTAAAAAAAAAAATCTTGCCCTTTTTCTTTACCACTGCTTAGGAGAATTCCTGGCATATTGTTGTTAGTTGCTCAGTCACGTCCAACTCTTTGAGACCCCATGGGCTGCATCACGGCAGGCTTCCCTGTGCTTTTCCATCTCTTAGAGTTTGTCAAACTCATGTCCGTTTAGTCAGTGATGCCATCCAACCATCTCATCCTCTGTTGTCCCATTCTCTTTCTGCCTTCAATCTTTCCCAGCATCAGGATATTTTCTAATGAGTCGGCTCTTTGCATCAGGTGGCCAAAGTATTGGAGCTTCAGCTTCAGAATCAATCCTTCCAATGAATATTCAGGGTTGATTTTTAGGACTGACTGACCAGTTTGATCTTCTTGCTGTCCAAGGGACTCTCAAGAGTCTTCTCCTAACTTAACCTTGACCCTAACCCTAACCCTAACCCTAACCCTAACAGTTCGAAAGCATCAGTTGTTTGGTGCTCAAACTTCTTTATGGTCCAACTCTCACATCCATACATGACTACTGGAAAAGCTGTAGCTTTGACTATAAGAACCTTTGTTGGCAAAATATTGTTTCTGCTTTTTAATATGCTCTCTAGGTTTGTCATAGCTTTTCTTCCAAGGAGCAAATGTCTTTTAATTTCATGGCTGCAGTCACGATCTGCAGTGACTTTGGAGCCCAAGCAAGTGATGTCTGTAATTGTTTCCATTTTCCCCATCTATTTGCCATGAAGTAGATGCTTGCTCCTTGGAAGAAAAGCCAGACCAACCTAGACAGCATATTAAAAAGCAGAGACATTACTTTGTTGACAAAGGTCCCTCTAGTCAAAGCTATGGTTTTTCCAGTAGTCATGTATGGATGTGAGAGTTGGGCTATAAAGAAAGCTGAGTGCTGAAGAATTGATGCTTTTGATGCTTTTGAATTGGTGCTGTGGTGCTGGAGAAGACTCTTGAGAGTCTCTTGGACTGCAGGGAGATCCAACAAGTCAACCCTAAAGGAAATCAGTCCTGAATATTCATTGGAAGGACTGATGCTGAAGCTGAAACTTCAATACTTTGGCCACCTGATGTGAAGAACTGACTCATTGGAAAAGACCCCGATGCTGGGAAAGATTGAAGGCGGGAGGAGAAGGGGACGAGAGAGGATGAGATGGTTGGATGGCACCACCCACTCCATGGACATGAGTTTGAGCAAGCTCCAGGAGTTGGTGATGGACAGGGAAGCCTGCTGTGCTGCAGTCCATGGGTTCACAAAGAGCTGGACATGACTGAGTGACTGAACTGAACTGAACTGAACTGATGGGACTGGATGCCATGGTTGCTGGGGTCCAGCCTCGGCAGGATCCAGGGGGTACCCTCAGGATGAACAGCGTCGGCGAGAGAAGACACGTGAGACCAGCCTTGATAGGGCCAAGTCTGCGAGGGAGAAAGAGAGAGAGAGACCAGACGGGGGGTGCAGCAGAGTCTGGCAAATCTTTATTTTTTACCGTAGCTTTTATATTCTAAGTTAGTACATTTCTAAGGGGAAGATAGTTTAATATTACATGAGCTTGTCCTACACGAAACCAGGGTGTTTTCTGCATACTTCTTTGTGGGAGTCTTGTACATTATCTTCTGGCCATGGGGCCTATTGACATTTTTTGACCTAGGTGAATGCAAAGCTGTTTTCGGTAATCTATTCTTTAATGAACACAAGGTCAGTCCTTTTGCAGAAGTTATCAGTTAAATTTATCTAAAAGGTTTACCACACAAAGACTCTGCAGCTCCGGTGAGGCAGCCCCTGTTTAGCATTTCTGGTTAAAATGAACAATTCTAAACTCTTATTTTTCTAAATCTTTAACCACTTTTAGAATAAATTTTTATATTCTCTAATGGGGCTTCCTCACCCCCGAAGGGCTCTGTGCCCATTAGGGCCTTTATGTGATCAGGTTCTTTATGCTGTTTATGATTAAGGTGTTGTGAGCAGTCATGTGCATTAGTACGCATTTGCCAAGCAGGCTAGAATGCCAGCAAAGGGGTCTAAACTGAAACACTCCTTTCATCCTGGATAATCGTATAGGATACCACCGTCCGGGGGACATATTGATTAAAGTTCTAAGTTGATTCTGTTTGGAGAGAGATCGGGGAAGGCCTTCTACCTGTGTCACAGAAATTAGGGAGTAGTCTAATATAGCAAGCATCAGAAAGACAGATGTCATCTTTAAGGTGAATGCCGGGGCAACTTTTCGAAATCCCTGAAGTCCTGATCTGCCTTGCTTATCAGGTCTTCTCCTCATGACCTTGTCATGGGTGGGATCTCGTGTGCTGGCTCCCGGCAATGGTTTTAGTTTTTTGAATATTGAGTTTTAAGTCATCTTTTCCACTCTCACATAGTGGGTGTCTAAGAAATAAGGCTGAATGAATAAATAAATTTTATTAAAAATTAAAAACTTACCTGTTAACTTAACATGAAAAGCTAGTGGGGCATAATTTTAGCATCCAGGTCCCTTGTCTGGCGAGAACAAGAGGAAGTATGGGACATAGGATTAACAAATGTTGATCTGAATGAAGTTTTTTACTTTTTAGCCAGTTTCCTAAGCATCAAGTATATTCCTTTTTTATGTCAGCAAGTTTAACATACCCTGTTGTCAACAAAGCAAAGGGCTTCCCTGGTGGTCCAGTGGTTAAGAAGCTGCTTTGCAATGCAGGGGACACCAGTATGATGCCTGGTCCAGGAAGACCCCACATGCTTCAAGGCATCTAAGCCTGTGATGAGCCACAACTACCGAGCTGAGGGCTGCACCTACTGAAGCCTGTGTGCTCTGGAGCCTGTGCCCTGCAACAGTAGAAGCCACTGCAATGAGAAGCCTCTTACCGCAAATAGAGAATAGCCCCCTGCTCTCTGCCACTAGAGAAAGCCCACACGCAATAACAAAGACCAGTGCAGGCAAAAATTAATAAATAATTTATTTAAAAACACCCAAGCTATTTAAAACAAACAAACAAAAAGCAAAGCAAAGACTTCCCTGAGTGGATTCCAAGTAGGAGATAGTGATGAAAAGGGTCAGAAAACAGAAGGTGGGTAGGACATCTGGTTCACTATCAAAACTAATCCTAGAGAAGCCAGTAGTTCAAAGAAAAGTCTGATTTCTGTTGCTTCTAGTCCCTCCCTGTTTCTTTTCATATGGAATTCCTATGTATAGTCAGATACTTCCTCCTACCTTGTATTTCCAGCATATAATTCCTTTCTGTTCTGCAAACCAAATAAAGCTTTAAGATATCAACCTGACATAATAGTATCTTTACATCTCGTACCATATAAACCTTTCAAACATGCTGGTATTAGGATCTTACAAAAAAATCTGCCCACCCTTCATAAAAGAGGAGGCATTTTCCATTCTCTTGATCAAGAAGATGACACATGGTGAGAGGTCTTCTCTAGGGTCACAGAGGGAATCACTCCTAGACCCTCAAAGCCAGCTACTTCAAGGAAGGTTTAATGAAGAGACTGTTTAAAGAGGTTTGCATGTATTATAGGGAAAAATATTAAGAGGCAGTGTGGACTTGGCAACCCGCTGTAGTATTCTTGCCTGGAAAATCCCATGGACAGAGGCGCCTGGTGGGTTACAGCCCATAGGTCTCAAAGAGTTGGACACGACTGAAGTGAAGCACAGCACAGTGTGGAATCCTAGAGCTGTAAGTACTGGTGGCTGTTACTATTTGTAAGTCTGAAGGCATGAAGTGATGAACAGAACCCAGTGATGGGGAAGGATGTGCAGAGGGGGGCTGTCTGAAAGGAGCTAAGACACAGCAGCCCGTTTGTGACACCACAGGGGGAAATCCAGGAGGACAAATGCCTCTGCTTCCATCTCCTCCATCTTGGCGATTTGTTGCTGGTGCTTCCCGATGGCTTAGTGGTAAAGAATTGGCCTACCAGTGCAGGAGATGGATCCCTGGATTGGGAAGATCCCCTGGAGGAGGAGACAGCAACCCACTCCAGTATTCTTGCCCGGAGAAGCCTGTGGACAGAGGAGCCTGGGGGGCTACAGTCCATGGATTGGAGAGTCGGACACAACTGAGTGACTGAGCATGGATGCTCCCTAGGCAACAAACCCAGCTGGAAGCCAGAGGCAAGGAAGTCCATACTTGTCAGTCTCCTGGTACCCAGAAGGTTGAGCAAGGGTGGAGAGTGATCTAGAAGCACAGGAAGATGTTTGTCCCACACATCACTCTGAGGTGGGGTTGGGACTAGAGGTCACAGCTCCAGATTCCCCTCTTACTACTTGTCCACATACCATTCTTCCCTCCAGGTGAGAGGATCTGAGTTCACAGGACCTAGCCCCAAACCACCTGTGAACTCTTTGATCCCTGAATCTTGAGCATTTCTGGTTGGAAAGCAAAACTTTGGGTGTATATATTATTTATCCACTTGTCATCCCAGCACATCCTTAACATGGATTATTGTGAAGTATATATAATACTGATTCTCCTGACCATTTAATATGAGAATTTGTTTCTTGACCACAACTGCAAGGTGATTTTTGATACAGAACAACTGATTATGTACTGTGACTGCACATATTGTATGAAATCTTGCAAGGAATTATAGTCAATGCCAGTCATTGTGCAAGTGAAGGTCAGACTTTACATCTTCTATTGGTATCATCAGCATTTTTGGGATAAATCTTTGAAGCACACAAATTAATATTGGGATGCATATCAGCACTGAAGGCATCTGTGAGAAATTAAATGCTTGTGGACTACGTAAGAGAGAGTGCAACAGAGAGGAAAAAAATACCAGAGTCCCCATGCACAAAATCATTGGTTTAAACTACAAGGACTCTGATCAGTCAGCTTTTTAAAAATGCTGTATATAGCTCAGATATTTGAGTTAGAAACACTGCTTCCCAATTTTAAAGGTTTAGTCAGTGAGCAGCTGTGGAGAAAGACCCGCGTGCACGCGTGCTGTTTAAAATTATAGTTGGGAGTGCATTTGTACAGGATATATATATAGTATGGTAATTAAAAGCAATTCTTATGGATTAAGAATATCTAGATTCGAATCCTGGCTCCACTACTTACCAGCTATGTGATTTTTCTGAGCCTCAGTTTCCTCCTGTGTAAAATAGGAATAATAATAGTACTATTTGTAGCAGTTAGCTTTCACTATAATAATTTACATAAAAATGCAGCTTAGAACCTCATAATCACAAAACCTCAGTGACATAGAACTCCAGGGGCATTGAACATTTATTGCTTGTGTGTTTGGAATTGTGTGGATGTTGGTGAGGCAGCTCTGCTGATCTTGACTGAACTTGATCACTTGTCTTGGTATTGATTGGCTATTGACTAAATGGCCTCATCCAGGATGACCTGGGTGACTGGTTGTGCTCCATGTGCCTTTCATCCTCTAGGAGGCTAGCTTGGGCATAGTCTCGTGGTGATGGCAGGGGGCAGAATCAGTAAGGAGAAGCACAGACGCTCTTTTCAAGCCTTTGATTGCTTTGTGATTGCTAGTATTCTATTAGCCAAAGCAACATGGTTTAGTCCTAAATCAGAGAAAGATGAGCACCAAAGAATTGATGTTTTTGAACTGTGGTGTTGGAGAAGACTCTTGAGAGTCCCTTGGACTGCAAGGAGATCCAACCAGTCAATCCTATAGGAAATCAGTCCTGAATATTCATTGGAAGGACTGATGCTGAAGCTGAGACTACAATACTTTGGCCACCTGATGCGGAGAGCTGACTCATTTGAAAAGACCCTGATGCTGGAAAAGATTGAGGGCAGGAGGAGAAGGGGACGACAGAGGGTGAGATGGTTGGATGGCATCATCGACACAATGGACATGGGTTTGGGTAGACTCCGGGAGTTGGTGATAGCAGGGAGGCCTGGCGTGCTTCGGTTCATGGGGTCACAAAGAGTCGGACATAGCGACTAAACTGAACTGAACTGAACAAGGAATAGAGCCGTTATTTGTAATAATTTTAAATGGAGTATAAATATAAAGATATTGAATCACTATGTTGTACACCTGAAAATAGAATCATACTGTAAATCAACTACACTTTAATTAAAAAAAATAAGAAGACTAGTACCAGCCCCCAGGAGCCTTCCTCTTATGGCCCCTCAGTCGTTAACCTTGCCTACTCCATATCCAGATGTCTCACACCATACTTTAGATTTGCCTGTTTTTGAATTTTATGTGAATGATTCATAGTGTGTGTATTCTTTTGTTTTTTTTTTCAATCAGTATTCTGTTTATGAGATTCAATCATATTGTTTACCAGAGATGTTTCACTCATTTTCATTATTGTATTTTATTTCTTGCTTTTTCAAGTATAGTTAATTTACAATATTGTGTTAGTTTCAGGTGTATAACAAAGTGATTCAGTTATATATATATATTTTTTCATAGTATTTTCCATTATAGATTATTACAAGATATTGAATATAGTTCCCTGTGCTATACAGTAAATCCTTGTTGCTTATCTATTTTATGTATAGTAGTTTAATTCCCTACTCTTCTCCATAGTCTTGCCTCCTTTGTCACAGGTTAATTGACCCTAATTTGGCTTTATTTCTGGGCTCTGTTTTCTTTTCCATTGATTTTATATATCTGTTTTTGTGCCAAAACCATGCTCTTTTGATGACAAGCTTTGTAGTATAGTCTGAATTCTGGAAAGGTAATGCCTCCAGCTTTGTTCTTTTTATTCAGGATGGTTTTGGCAATTCCAGGGCTTTTGTGGTTCCATAGAAATTTTAGGATTATTTGTTCTAGCTCTGTGAAGAATGTCATAGATAATTTGATAGGGATGGCATTAAATCTGTAGACTGCTTTGGATAGTAGGACCATTTTAACAATATTAATTCAAATCCAAGAGCATGGGATATCTTTCCATTTCTTTAAATCATCTTCAGTTTCTATTATCAGTGCGTTATAGTTTTCAACATATAGGCCTTTCACCTTTTTAAGTTTGTTATTAGGTATTTTGTTATTTTTTATTTGGTTTTAAGAGAACTTTTTAAACTTTTTCTTCCTGATAATTCACTATTAGTGTAAATAAATGCAACAGATTTTTTTTGTATGATAATTTTGTATTCTGCTACTTTGCTGAGTTTGTTATTAGTTCTAATAGTTTTCAGTTCAGTTCAGTCACTCAGTCGTGTCTGACTCTTTGAGACTCCATGAACCGCAGCACGCCAGGCCTCCCTGTCCATCACCAACTCCCGGAGTCCACCCAAACCCATGCCCATTGTGTCAGTGATGCCATCCAACCATCTCATCCTCTGTCGTCCCCTTCTCCTCCTGCCCCCAATCCCTCCCAGCATCAGGGTCTTTTCAAATGAGTCAGCTCTCCGCATCAGGTGGCCAAAGTATTGGAGTTTCAGCTTCAACATCAGTCCTTCCAATGAACACCCAGGACTGATCTCTTTTAGGATGGACTGGTTGGATCTCCTTGCAGTCCAAGGGACTCTCAAGAGTCTTCTCCAACAACACAGTTCAAAAGCATCAATTTTTCGGCGCTCAGCTTTCTTCACAGTCCAACTCTCACATCCATACATGACCACTGGAAAAACCATAGCCTTGACTAGATGGACCTTTGTTGGCAAAGTAATGTCTCTGCTTTTTAATATGCTGTCGAGGTTGGTCATAACTTTCCTTCCAAGGAGCAAGCGTCTTTTAATTTCATGGCTGCAATTATCATCCATAGTGATTTTGGAGCCCAGAAAAATAGTCTGCCACTGTTTCCACTGTTTCCTCATCTATTTGTCATGAAGTGATGGGACTGGATGTCATAATCTTAGTTTTCTGAATGTTGAGCTTTAAGCCAACCTTTTCACTCTCCTCTTTAACTTTCATCAAGAGGCTCTTTAGTTCTTCTTCACTTTCTGCCATAAGGGTGGTGTCACCTGCATATCTGAGGTTATTGATATTTCTCCCGGCAATCTTGATTCCAGCTTGTGCTTCCTCCAACCCAGCGTTTCTCATGGTATACTCTGCATATAAGTTAAATAAGCAGGGTGACAATATACAGCCTTGACGTACTCCTTTTCCTATTTGGAACCAGTCTGTTGTTCCATGTCCAGTTCTAACTGTTGCTTCCTGACTTGTATACAGGTTTCTCAAGAGGCAGGTTAGATGGTCTGGTATGTCCATCTCTTTCAGAATTTTCCACAGTTTGTTGTGATTCACACAGTCAAAGGCTTTGGCATAGTATATTTCTGGCAATGCAGAAATAGATGTTTTTCTGGAACTCTCTTGCTTTTTCGATGATCCAGCGGTTGTTGGCAATTTGATCTCTGCTTCCTCTGCGTTTTCTAAAACCAGCTTGAACATCTGGAAGTTCATGGTTCATGTATTGATGAAGCCTGGCTTGGAGAATTTTGAGCATTACTTTACTAGTGTGTGAGATGAGTGCAATTGTGCAGTAGTTTGAGCATTCTTTGGCATTGCCTTTCTCTGGGATTGGAAGGAAAACTGACCTTTTCCAGTGCTGTGGCCACTGCTGAGTTTTCCAAATTTGCTAATAGTTTTAGCATTCTCTATATAGAGTATCATGTCGTCTGCATTAGTGACAGTTTTATCTCTTCCTTTCCAATTTGGGTAGTTGTTAATTCTTTTTCCTGTCTGATTGATGTAACTGGGACTTACAATGCTGTATTGCATAGAAGTGGTGAGGTGGGCATTCTTGTCTTGTTCCAGAACTTAGTGGAAATGTTTTTACCTTTTCACTATTGAGTATTATGTTGGGGGTGAGTTGGTTGTAAATACTGTTATTACTTTGAGATATATTCCCTTTGTACTCACTTTTATGAGAGTTTCTATCATGAATGAATGTTAAATTTTGTCAGATTCTTTTTCTGCCTCTATTGAAATGATCATGTAGTTTTTGTCTTTCCTGTTGATACTGTGGGGGTGTCACATTGATTGATTTGAAGATGATGAACCATCTTTATGACCCTGAAATGAATACAACTTGAGCATGGTGTATGATCCTTTTTACATATTGTTGGATTTGACTTGCTAACATTTTGTTGAAGATATCTACAACTATATTCATCAAATATATGGGTTGTAATATTCTTTTTCTTTAGTGTCTTTTTCTGACTTTGGTATCATGGTGATGGTGATTTTATGAAATGAATTTGGGAGTGTTCCCTGCTCTTCAGATTTTTGCAATAGTTTGAGAAAGAAAGTTATATATTCTTTTTGGTATGTTTAGTGGAATTCCTCAGTGAAACTGTCCAGTCCTGAATTTTTGTTTGAGAGGAAATTTTTTTATAACAGATTCTATTTCACTCCCATTGATCAGTCTGTTGAACTTATCTGTTTATTCTTGACTCAATTTTGGTAGATTTTATTTCTAGAAACTTGCACATTTTCTCTAGATTGTCCAATTTGTTGACTTGTAACTTTTTATAGTATATTCTAATTTTTTTTTTATTTCTGTAGTATTGGTTGTTATTTCTCCTCTTTCATTTCTTATTTTGTTTGAGTCCTCTCTTTCCTCCTGATGAGCAACAGGTTTGTTAATGTTCAGTTCAGTTCAGTCGCTCAGTTGTGTCTGACTCTTTGCGACCCCATGAATCACAGCACACCAGGCCTCCCTGTCCATCACCAACTCCTGGAGTTTACTCAAACTCATGCCCATCGAGTCAGTGATGCCATCCAGCCATCTTATCCTCTGTCATCCCCTTCTCCTCCTGTCCCCAGTGCCTCCCAGCATCAGTGGTACCTCTCTCTCCAATGTCCCCCTCCCCTGAAAACCACCCTTCTGACCCAGAAAAGGCAGATGAGGTCATGCTACTCTGGTACAAAGCATTCAACAGATACTTTCTTCTTTACACAACACTAGATTCATTGACAACTAGGTTCATTACACAACACTAGGTTCATTGACAACACTTCCGTTTTGGGAGGCCAAAGGCATTTTTAGGCACAAACGTTTCTTCATTAGTATATAATGAAATGCCGCTGGTGTCCAACTTTTTTTTTATTATGATGATGCCTTAGCAGAAGGCACCCCTGCTTTGAGTGAGGAGGGAACACAGCTCAAGGCCTTACCTACGGCAGCAGCAGTCTTTGATGTCGGCAGGTTGGTACAGTCCCCGATCCCAAACACATTTGGGTACCGCTTGTGCTGCAGAGTGTCTCTGTCCACGTCCACCCAGCCGGCAGCATCAGCCACAGGACTCGTCTTGAGAACATCTGGTGGGCTCATGGGTGGTGTAACGTGAAGCATTTCATACTGAAAAAAGGAGAGCATCCAAATGTGTGTTTGTTCCATTATTCCCATAGCCCCACAGGCTCTGGCCCCAACTCCCTGACACACATGGACTGTGGCTGTACGGAGCACTGTACAGTTAGTGCTCGTACTGATCCACACGCTTGCCAAGATCATCCATGCTCCCATGCAAGGCAGTGATAAAATAACTGACGTGGTCTCCCCGTACAGAGTTCACGGGATCCCTCTGGCAGCTGGCATGGGGGAATGTGAAAGACTGGAGTGAACTTCACTAACATTTTGAAAGAACTCATTGATGCTTCTACTTATTATTGAAACGAAGCGGGTGATGTATCTCAGTTGCTATCTTCCTGACCCTCATCTGATGACTTGTAAAGTCTGGTTACATCAGGTTTACTCTGCAAAGAGGTTCTCAGAGTGCCTAAAACTTGTAAAAACCCATGTTAGGAGCTATAAGTGAGCACCATTCTCAAATATGAGTCAACTCTCAAAACACAAAAAGGCAACCATCAAAACACCAATTTAAGGTGAAATAATGGGAGTTGGTGATGGACAGGGAGACCTGGTGTGCTGCGATTCATGGGGTCGCAAAGAGTCGGACACAACTGAGTGACTGAACTGAACTGAACCAAACTGAAAGGCAGCAAGAATATTGGCTAGCACTTTGAAGAAGGAGGGGTCTAATTCAGTCTTGGGTTTACTGAACTGTGTAGGAAGCAGGATGGATTTGTTTTCCCCATAAACCTTTATCAAGGCTACCCTTGGCAATTAGGCACTGACCCAACCTAATCAGTTTTGATGGCTCATGTAACTCTTTTGTTTATGTGATATGCTTTTTTGTTTGTTTTTATAATATTTTGTAGTTTTTCTATTTACTTCTAACCAACTCCATCTAGCAATTTCAAATTAACTAAGTGTTCACAAAACAATTCATTACAGTGAAAACTTTAGCATCTTCAGTTCAGTTCAGTTCAGTTGCTCAGTCGTTTCCGACTTTGCGACCCCATGAATTCACAGTATGCCAGGCCTCCCTGTCCATAACCAACTCCCGGAGTTTACTCAAACTCATGTCCATCGAGTCGGTGATGCCATCCAGCCATCTCATCCTTTGTCGTCCCCTTCTCCTCCTGCCCCCAATCCCTCCCAGCATCAGGGTCTTTTCAAATGAGTCAGCTCTTTGCATCAGGTGGCCAAAGTATTGGAGTTTCAGCTTCAGCATCAGTCCTTCCAATGAACACCCAGGACTGATCTCTTTTAGGATGGACTGGTTGGATCTCCTTGCAGTCCATGGGACCCTCAAGAGTCTTCTCCAACACCATAGTTCAAAAGCATCAATTTTTCGGCGCTCAGCTTTCTTCACAGTCCAACTCTCACGTCCATACATGACCACTGGAAAAACCATAGCCTTGACCAGACGGACCTTTGTTGGCAAAGTAATGTCTCTGCTTTTTAATATGCTATCTAGGTTGGTCATAACTTTCCTTCCAAGGAGTAAGTGTCTTTTAATTTCATGGCTGCAATCACTTTATCTTTAAAAGAAAAAGCAGGTCTTGATTTTGTTTATGTTTTCTATTTTCCAATCTCTATTTTATTTATTTCCTCTTTGATCCATATTATTTTCTTCCTTGTACTGAATTTTGTTTTTTCTCCTTTTCCAATTCTTTTAGATGAGGAAGATTGCTTGGAATTTTCTTTTTTCTTGAGGAAATCTGTGTTGCTATGAACAGAACTGTTCATAGCTCTCTTTTTGCTGAATCCCATGGATTTTCTTAGGTTATATTTTCATTTTCATTTGTCTCTAGGTATTTGCTGTTTTATTCTTTGATTTCACTTTTGACCTATTGGTTTTTTAGCAGCATGCTGTTTAGTCTCCATGTGTTTGTTCTTTTTCCATTTTTCTTTCTGTGATTGATTTCTAGTTTCATATCATTGTGGTCAGAAAAGATGCTTGAAATAATTTCTAAATTTTTAAATTGTTGTGGCTTGTTTTTTAACCTGGTATGTGGTCTAGCCTAGAGAATGTTCCATGCATGCTTTGAAAGACTGTGCATTGTTTTTTCTTTCTTTTTTGGATGTAGTGTCCTGTAGATATAAACTAAGTTTAAATGGTCTGTTGTGTCATTTAGGACCTCTGTTGTGCTGTGCTTAATCGCTCAGTCATGTCCAACTCTTTGTGACCACATGGACTGTGGCCTGCCAAACTCCTCTGTCCATGGGATTCTCCAGGCAAGAATATTGGAGTGGGTTGCTAAGCCCTCCTCTAGGGGATTGTCCCAACCCAGGGCTCAAACCCAGGTCTCCTGCGTTGCAGGCAGGCTCTTTACCGTCTGAGCCACCAGGGAAGCCCACTCAGTTAGCTTATTGGTTTTCAGTCTGGGTGATCTGTCCTTTGATGTCAGTGGGGTGTTAAAATCTCCTCTGTTACTGTATTTCTGTCAGTTTCTACCTTTGTTGCATATTATTGCATTGTATAAGTATGTACTTCATTTTACTGTTTTTGGATAATATGAGTCATTGCCATTTGGACTCCCAAGAATAATGTTGCTATTATCATAAGTGTATGTACTCTCTTGGTTTATGTGTGCACATTTCTGTTGGATATATACCTAGGAGTACATATGTGTATATCCAGTATATAGATAGATAGATAGATAGATAGATATATACATACATACATATGTGTGTGTGTGTTCACCTTTAGCAGGTAGTGCCACACTTTTCAGAGATGGGTGTTCTAATTGGCATCCTAACCTGTAGTACATAAAAATTTCTCTTTACATTCACTTTAAAACTTGGCCTTAAACATTAGCTATTCTGGCAGGTGCTTTGGTACTTCATTATGGTTTTACTTTATATTTCTCCAATAACAATGACATTGAATTTGAACAGCATTTCATATGTTTATCTGAGCCATCTGTATATTCTCTCTATAGATGTACTGGTTCAAATATCTTGCCCATTTTTCTTCTGGTTATCTGACTTTAAAATTGATTTGTGGGAGTTTCTTTTGTATTCTAGATTAAGCTCTTTGTTGAAAAATGTGTTGTAAGTGTATGTTCTTACACTGTAGTATTTTTAAAATACTCTTCTGTAGTGTCTCTTCATGAACATAAGTTCTTATTTCAAGGATAGTCAAATATATCATTGCCATGTTCCTTCCCTTTTACTATTTGATGTTTGGATGTGTGTTGTATTTAAGAGAACTTGGATAACAGCAATCTCTTATTATTGTCTTTAATTTTCTGTTGCTGTTTGTTTTGTCTTTCACATTTGGATTTACAAAGACCTAGATTTGAGTTTTGCATAGATTGAGGTAGGAATCACATTCTGTTGTTTCTTATATGGACATTCCATTGTCCCAGCACCTGTTAGTACCAATATTGTCCTCTTCCCTTTGTTCTTCAGTGCTACCTTTGCTATAAATCAATGTCCATATACCTGCGTATCTATTTCTGGGCTTTGTATTCTATTCCATTGATCTGTCTGTAAACTTCAGTCTAGAGGGTATTAATTTTTTAAAAAGGATTTTGCTATGTAATGAAAAACTATTTTTATTTGGATCTTTTAAAAAAGGTAATAGATAGTCCTTGGAACTACTTTCCTCACAAAAAGTCAGACTGTTTCTGAAAAGTTGCCCAGGTGTCCCAGTTGTAAGTGAAATTACAGAAGCAAAGTCAGTGACTAACAATTCATATTCACTTTTTTTTTTTTTCGTCAATGTAGTTACTTCATTGCTTTCTTCATTGCTTGTGCTTTCAAATTTCTCTCTCATGTCTGGGAATCTACCATCTATCTATCCTATTTTTACATTCCTCTCATTACTCCTTCTCACCTGGATATCAGAAAGCTTTTCAAATAGAAGCAAAAAAAAAATGATTATAATGCAACCCTTTCCAGGGGCATTTGTGTTTTACAGTGTTTTCCTTAGAATAAAATGCCTCCAAAACCAAAAGGAATGTATGTCTCATGGTACAGTGTTAGGATTATAAGGGGGGTCACAGATGGTTGATTTTGTCATCTGTAATATGGCAATGGACTGGGTGACCTCTAGTTCTGCAGTCCGGAGAGGTGACATGATTTGCTCAAAGTAAGCTATTCAGTATGTGCAAAACAGGAACAATGATCAGTATTAGAAGATATATTTTTGTGAATTTTTTTTCTTAGTGACCTTAACTTTTAACCAAATGAATAGTAGTTTATTCAGCTTCCTCCAAAGATGAGGAATTGCAAGATCAGACTACAGTCCTTTATTTAAAACTGTTTTAAACAAAAGAGAAAAGACAGAAAGGCCTTAAAGTGAACCTTCCTTTAGTAAAATACTACTTGTCCCCATCTGGTTCTTTTAATGACATGTTCATGCCTCCTCCCTTGTTAGTTGTGGCCCTGAGGCAGTGCTTCAACTGCTTAGGTCAGTTTCTAAGAATGAATTTGTGCCATTTGCAAAGACATGGATAAACCTAGAGTCTGTCATACAGAGTGAAGTAAGTCAGAAAGAGAAAAACAAATACTGTATATTAATGTATATTTGTGGAATCTAGGAAAATGGTACTGATGAACTTATTTGCAGGGCAGAAATAGAGACATAGATGTAGAGAACAAACATATGGACACCAAGAGAGGAAAGGGGGTGGGATGAACTGGGAGCTTGGGATTGACATATATACACTACTATGTATAAAATACGTCACTAATGAGAACCTACTGTATAGCACAGGGAACTCTGCTCCGTGCTCTGTAGTGACCTAAATGGGAAGAGAATCCGAAAAAGAGGGGATATATGTATATGTATAGCTGATTCACTTAGCTGTACAACAGAAAATACCATTGTAGGAAAACTATACTTCAAAAAAATTAAAAAAAAAATTTCTTGTGAAGATCACATCCCATTTCTTCATTTTGGGCACCTCTTATTAGAGGTGTCAGCTAACTGTAAGATGTGAAAGACCCCCTTACCTCTTTCCTCCCTCCAGATTCAATGCAGCTAGATCAGATTAGGTAAGATTCAGTTCCACTTGACTCAATTGTCTCCAAATATTTTTTCATTTCAGTTCAGTTGCTCAGTTGTTTCTGACTCTTTGCGACCCCACGGACTGCAGCACCGCAGGCCTCCCTGTCAATCACCACCTCCTGGAGTTTACTCAAACTCATGTCCATTGAGTCAGTGATGGCATCCAACCATCTCATCCTCTGTCGTCCCCTTCTCCTCCCACCTTCAATCTTTCCCAGCATCAGGGTCTTTTCCAATGAGTCAGTTCTTTGCATCAGGTGGCCAAAGTATAGGAGTTTTAGCTTCAGCATCAGTCCTTCCAATGAATATTCAGGACTGATTTCCTTTAGGATTTTCTGGTTGGATCTCCTTGTAGTCCAAGGGACTCTCGAGAGTCTTCCCTAACACCACAGTTCAAAAACATCAATTCTTTGGCGCTCAGCCTTCTTTATAGACCAATTCTCACACCCATACATAACTATTGGAAAAACCATAGCTTTGACTAGATGGACCTTTGTTGGCAAAGCAATGGCTCTGCTTTTTAATATGCTGTCTAGGTTGGTCATAACTTTTCTTCCAAAGAGTAAGTGTCTTTTAACTTCACGGCTTCAGTCAGTTCTGCTTCTGTAGAATAAAAAACAAAGCCTGTCCTGGAATTCCCTGGCAGTCTAGTGGTTAGGCTTTCACTGCTGAGGGCCTGGGTTTCATCCCTGTTCACGGCCAATGGCTCAGTGGGTAAAGAACCCACCTGCAATGCAGGAGACACAGGAGACTCGGATTCAATCCCTGGATCTGGAAGATCCTCTGGAGGAGGAAATGGAAACCCCTCCAGTATTCTTGCCTGAAAAATCTTATGGACAGAGGAGCCAGGTGGGCTACAGTCAATGAGGTCACGAAGAGTCAGATTGAAACAGTAGCTGACTTTTTTGGGGGGCTCCAAAATCATTGCAGATGGTGACTGCAGCCATGAAATTAAAAGACACTTGCTCCTTGGTAAAAAAGTATGACCAACCTAGATAGAATATTAAAAAGCAGAGACATTACTTTGCCAACAAAGGTCCATCTAGTCAAGGCTATGGTTTTTCCAGTAGTCATGTATGGATGTGTGGAGGGGATAGTTAGGGAGTTTGGATGGACATGCACACACTGCTATATTTAAAGTGGATAACCAACAAGGACCCTCTGTATAGCACATGGCACTCTGCTTAATGTTATGTGGCAGACTGGATGGGAGGGGAGTTTGGGGGAAAATGGATACATGTGTATGTATGGCTGCATTCCTTCACTGTTTACCTGAAATTATCACAATATTGTTAATCAGCTGTACCCCAATAGAAAATAAAAAGTTTAAATTAAAAAAGTTAAAAAAATTAAAAGTTGGATTAATTTCTTAGAAAGAAAGAACAAAGGATTGGGATAAAGTGAATTGGGGTAAGGCTACTCTGGATTCTGGATTGACTAAGGAAGTTTTTCCTTTCCTCTGCTTAGATGATTAAAGAAGGTAATGCTTTTCTTTCTTTAGAACTGGGAAAGCTGTGAAAGCAGCTGCATTGGTTTCACAATTTGTACCTTTTCTGGTGCCAGGGTGAATGAGTAAGAATAACCTAGGAAGCTGGTTAAACAAAGATATTCAGAAGGTCTACCCTCTAAAGTTTGGATGGGGACTCAGACAGCTGTACTTTAAAAAAAAGTTTTGTGCTGTAATTCTAATGCACAGCCAGGCTTGGAAACCTCTGTGTTCCTAAGTTTTCTTCCCAGATCTTGCAGGATTATTGAGTGCTATTTCAATGAGTAATATTAATTCACATCATTTGTTTAGAAATGAGCTTGTGAGATTGAGAGCAGTTGGCTATTTTAATTATATTTATAACCTAAATAACATCCAGAAGGTATTAATATTATCAATAAATTAAACCAGAAACATTGTGCACATTCGTGTAGCTCATATGAAAGCACTGGTTTGTTAGATTTTGCACTGATGGGCATTTTCTGCTTGTTTGCTTTTACTTTTGTGATAGGACTTCTTTCTCTTGCTTTTTCCTTTGGCCATTTCCTTTGCTATTCCATGTTGTATTTCTTTCTTTCCAGGAGAAACTTACCTTGGTTGGTTATCTTAGCCAAGGAATATTAGAAAACTCATGTCTCTGGACTTTCAGTCCTAAGTCTTTTTCACTAAGCAGCAATTCCACCTCTCTTCCATCCTGTGAGTAAGAGAAGGCTTTCTTTTGTCTCTTCAAAAACACAGCCCTTCTACAATGCCCTCACTTCCCATGGAGATGGTCCATTTGAGCCCTCTGAGGTCCTGCATCGCATTGGCTGCAGCTGCAGAGATAAAAGCAACGAAACAAATGCTATCAAGGCTTTCTCTAAGCTCCTAGTAAAGGGCTTTACATGTAGCAGCTATGGAACAAACTGAAACAGTAATTGACCCTGCCAAGCACCTCTGATCATTCAAGGTGCAGTGATCTCAAGGGGCCTCATTCATCTCTTTGCTGGAGTCTTAGCTGACTGCAGAATAATTACAGAGAATTCAAGTTAAGACTTAGAAAGATTTGTCACTGGCTGGTGGATACCACTGGCTTAGTAAAACTCAACACACTGATAATTAGCATAAGCCAGCTACAAGTAACCTCTTGTTAAAATGCAAATTATTAAAACATCTATTACCAAACAAAAAAAGTTTTAAATATTAGAGATTCCAAGCACAGGGATGTGTGGTGAACTTGAAAAGCTTGATGCCAATTATGTGCTTCACTGAATTAATATGAATTGGTGTTATTAATAAAGACTCAAATGATCTACCCTGCAAGCCCAACCTTTTACCACCTCGCATTTCATTAGAAATGAACTTTTCAATTAAGATCTGTCTTCCCACAGTTACCAAATTGAGTTTTCCAGGCTTGTGATTCAGTCACAGAAGCTTAAGAAACATGGTAGGGGCTAGGGGTGGGAGTAGGGGTGGTGGGTCATGACCAATTTGCCATGACAGCTTGCCAGTCTCTAATATAATATTTCAACTTCTTTCAGAGTAATGTGGTCTCTTGTTTAGTCCCTGACACTGAATAATTTATTCAATAAAGTAGTGCAATTTAAAGGAAAATGAATGAAAATGTTTACACTTGGTAGTAGCTCTCTAAAATAATATTTGCTGCTGAAAATTGAGATAACCCTTTCTTTAACTATTTTAGTAAGAAGAGAAGGAACAGATAGGAATAAAAGTGTTTAAAGACATTATCATTCTCTACTTAGTTTATGCCATGAAGAGCTTTTCCATGCAAATGAGAAAATATTCAATTTGAAATATTCTTTGAAACTAGATTGGCTTGCAGATGTTTGACTAATTATTTCTTAAGTAAACAGAGGTATGATTTAAGGCATAAGTCAGCATTTCTAAAAAAAAAAAAAGAATTGTTAATATATTTATTGTGCTTTAGAGGTCTCTTTAACGTGACATCATTATTTTGGAGGCTCTTTTCCACCTTTATCTCCTCCTTTCTTTAACTTTGCTTTTCTGATCTTCCCAGATGACTCAGAGCTGTACAGAAATACAATGGCAGAGCTGGTCATTCTCAACAGTTTACGTAACTACTCTGCTGTCCCTGACCAGTATCAGCTGGATAAAACTTGGGGGATTTTTTAGGGATGGGGCAGATTTGGACCTCTCCCCTTTGTACTATGGGTGCTTTTCATCTCACTACCAGTTTTTCAAGAAGATCTCTGTGTGTACTCAATGGTAGTCGGTGTGGTGCCTGGTGAGTCCCTCAGGGGCTAGGCCTTGTTCGCCTCGGTGAGCCCTGTGCTGTAAGCCATGCCCGGCACATAGTGGCTGTATAATAATCTCCCGTCACCTCAGCTGGTTGGTCTTCTTACCTGCACACTCCTGGATTTTGCTCCCCTGCACCTGCTTCCCTCCTCCTCCCTGTCTGACCAAATCCTACCCAGTCAACTACACTTGAGATCCATGTCCTCCATGATAGTGTCCACTGCTCCACAGACTCCTGGTTTCCGTAATCTCTATCTTGCCATCATGTGCTGTCCTCAGGTTTTTCTTAGTTCTTTCAGGGTTTAGTGAGAGATGGTGCTTGTCCTCATGGAGTTTGGGCCTCAGGCTTCCCCAGTGTCTCAGTGGTAAAGAATCTCCCTGCAATGAAGGAGACACAGGAGATGTGGATTCGACCCCTGGGTTAAGAAGATCCCCTGGAGGAGGATATGGCAACCCACTCCAGTATTCTTGCCTGAAAAATCCCATGGACAGAGGAGCCTGGCGGGCTACAGTCCTTGGCGTTGCAAAGAGTCAGACATGACTGAGCATGCAGAGCTACATACAAGCAGCGTCACACTTGTACAGGTGTATCTTCCTTCAAGGACTGGGCACAGCCCTGGGACTTCATTGGGTGTCCAGCAGATGCTTACCACTGATTGATGGTACTCTTTCCTCACCACTGTAGTGAGTGATGCCTGCTTCGCCTTAAATGCTACATCTGTTTGGTCATGACTTCAGTTCAAGTCAAAACATGGGTGACACTCCCTCCCTCATATTTCCTAAGCTGCCGCTCATCTCTCTGGCTAGTTCAGCAGCCTCTGTAGAGAGGTTGTATTTTTAACATTTGCTATTTTCCCCATGTCTTGTGTCCTGGCCTCTTGCTGTTGCTCCTTTCTGCCTCCTGTTGCTTTTACCGGTCCCCCTCTCTTCCACCATAATATATCATCAGTTTTTTTAAAGGTACATTTTTATTTTGGTCTATAAACTTCCTAAATATGAGAATACTTATTCTCTGTTTGAAAAAAGTGCAAGTGTGAAAGTGTTTCAGTCGCGGCTGACTCTTTGTGACCCCTTGGACTATACAGCCCATGGGATTCTCCAGGCCAGAATACTGGAGTGGGTAGACTTTCCCTTCTCCAGGGGAATCTTCCCAATCCAGGGATCTAACCCAGTTCTCCTGCATTACAGACATATTCTTCACCAGTTGAGCCACAAAGGAAGCCCAAGAGTACTGGAGTGGGTATCCTTTCCCTTCTCCAGAGGATCTTCCCAACCCAGGAATGGGTGTCTTCTGCATTGTAGGCAGATTTTTACCAACTGAGCTATCAGGGAAACCCTAAACACGAGTGTTGGTCCTTTAACGGACCGGAACCCAGTGGTCAGAGTCGACGACGATAAGAAAGTAAGAGAGAGAAAGAGGCTGCTATCCTCTGGTTTACGCAGAAAGCCAATAGAGCCCTGTTCTTAGGGCTCGCGCTGCTGCACGTGGGCACCAGGCGCCCTGTCGAGTGGGTGAAGGCACAGTGCGCCTTCTCGAGAGGGTCTTAGAAGCCCGGGCAAGAAAGTGAGCTCAGCAGGCCTCTGCGCTCCAAGGAGTTAGCCAGAAAGAGAGAGAGAGAGAGAGAGAGAGAGAAAGAAAGAAAGACATGGGGACCCAAGCTCTGATGGAGCAAAGGTGTTTTAATCAACATGGCATGGGCATATATACTGTCTTACGAGGTGGTTATTCTCAGCAAAGATAAAGATTAAAATTCCAGACTTACAAAACATAAGACGATCCCTATTAAAGAGAGAGTTGCAAACTATCACCTTTTCATAAGAAGGAAGAGGGTACTTATCACTGTAATGAGAAATGCCTGGATTCCTCAGCCCCAGGAAAGGCGTGCCTCTCCTCTTAATTCCTGAATATTCAGGAATTAATAAGGGCCAGAGGGTTCCTGACAGATCCAAAACAGCACACAGGAAGCCTCTTGTTAAATGCTTCCTGACAACGAGAATACTCACTCTCTATTTTTAGAAAAAGAATTCATAATTTGTACTTTTCACTATCAGACTGATCTTTCCTACACTTAGTTCAGATTACTGAGCTATGTATTATATTGAGCTATGCCTTTATCCTTAAATTTCAAAAATGCCCTTTTCTGTCAAATCTTATTCAGGAGTGTTAACTGAGGAAGATGACTGCATGTAGAATGTTGACACTCAACGGGCTCCTTGAAACAGGTGACCCTGGATATGGGCATTGAGATAATTAGCAAAAGAGGATTGGCAGAAACCAACTGCTTCCAAGATAGCGTAGGAGCACCATTGAAAGAAGGGCAGCGGAAATTGAACAGATAAGCTGATCAAAGACAAAAGCTTACCAAGGAACTAGGATTTTTAAAGAAAATCATTGAGGTACCTGTTATTCATGCATTAGTAATTCCAATGCATGGATTGCACAACTACTATATTATCTGCAATGTTCTGCTGCTGCTACTGCTATTAAGTCGCTTCAGTCATGTCTGATTCTGCAACCCCATGGACTATAGCCCATCAGACTTCTCTGTTCATGGGATTATCCTAGCAGGAATGTTGGCGTGGGTTGCCATGCCTTTTTCCAGGGAATCTTCCTGACCCAGGGATTGAACACTTCTCTTATGTTTCCTGCATTGGCAGGTGGTTCTTTACCCCTAACACCACCTGGGAAACCCCTTTACTGTTCTACTCACTGGTAATGTAGAGAAATGAGACAGTCAGTGACCTGCTTATAAGCTAGTGGGAGCAGGGGTCAAGGCAGGGACAATAATAGAACACATAAAATGCACTGTTTTGGGTAAAAAAGTTGGTAAATTTAGCTTGGATTCTTTGTGCTTGAGGTACCTTTATAAGAGGGACTGCGGGATGGGGCAATTGCCCCATTCCAGAGATGCTCACGTACAGAACAGCTGTCGGTGATCTTACAGAAAGAATGACTCTTTGGACTAGATGAGCTCACAGAGCATATGAACGGTACCACGTTTTTGGTTCTTTTTTCCCCCACAATTCCTCTGTGTGATACCTTTTCTTTAATAATGCTCATGGAAAGGATGGAGGATTCTGTGAGCATCTGAGCCCTTGGCCATAACACCCTCCTCTCAGCAGCAGAAATCACAAAGGAGATGTCTTGGTTTTATAATCAAGGTTATAAAGGCAATTTAAAATGTTCCGTGGCTTATTTCCTGCCTTTCTCGACTGCTTTGTAGATTGACATCTGAAATGGCCTCCAACCTGGCAGCCCTGTTCTAATTATCTAAAATGAAAGAAGGGGAAATATTTGTATTTCTTGGGAAAAGAATACACATCACTCCTTAAAAAAAGTGAAGCTGTGAAGGAAAAGAGATTCTCCACCTCAGTAAATTTAAAGCAATAACTTTTTCCTTGTTACAAAATACAAAGTCATCACAAAAGTTCAGACAATACAGATAAGAAAAGTAATGTTGTAAAAACCCACCACCCTGAAATTACCATTGCTAACAAGTTCTTGGCCTTATGATCTTTTTTCCTTTAAAAATATTGATGTGTGTTTCATAATAGTGGGCTCATATGAAGCATGAAAGTGAAAAAGTGAAAGTGTTAATCACTCAGTTGTGTCCAGCTCTTTGCGACCTCACAGATTATAGCCCACCAGGCTTCTCCGTCCTTGACTTTCTCCAGGCAATACTGGAGTTGATAGTCATTCCTTTCTCCAGGGGATCTTCCTGACCCAGGGATCAAACCTGGGTGTCCTGTGTTGGAGGCAGATTCTTTACCATCTGAGACATCAGGGAAGCTCCCATATGAAGCATGCTATTCTATATAATCTGATTTTTTCATTTAGTAATTGTTGTCAGTATGCTTAATTTCACCAGTTTGGAGGTACAGAATGAATTCACACTACTTCTAATATTCAAGACAGATAAACCTGTGGCTCCAATATGCAAAAATATCTCTCATGCCTCCCTCCCTCTCCCTCCCCCTAACCATTGTCATCTCAGTTTTAGCTCAAGTTTTAAAAACCCAAGGATATTTTACTTAACCATAAAAAAGAGTGAAATAATGCCATCTGCAGCAACATGGATAAGCTACTTCACTTAGATTAGCATACCAAGTGAAGTAAATAAAAAAGAGAAAGACAAATACAGTATGATATCACTTATATGTGGAATCTAAAATATGACACAAATGAACTTATTTGTGAAACAGAAACAGACTCACAGAAAACAGACCTATGCTTACCAAGTGGAACGGGGGTGAGGGAGGGATAAATTAGGGGTTTGGGATTAGCAGATATAAACTACTGTATATAAAATACATAAATGACAAGGTCTGACTGTATATCACAGAGAACTATATTCAGTATCCTATAGTAAACCAAAATGGAAAGAATATGTATTTATATGTATAGCTGAATCCCTTTGCTGTACTCCAGAAACCAGCACAATATTGTAAATCAACTATATGCCAAAAAAAAAAAAAAAATCCGAGGATATTTATATAACTCTAGGACTCAGGCTTTGTCATAATCCTGCCATGGAGAAAGGACTGGAAAACCAGTGTAGTCAACTAAAACAGTCCCGTTCTTGTGACTGCCATTCTTGCAGCCTCATAATGCTGCCCCAGTGTTGTACTTAACCTTTCCCAAAAGGTCTGTGGTGATGTGCACACTTGACATTGGCCATGGTCCCGCAGTCGGAGACAGTCACTGACCACTGAAGAAAGTACTTGTTGGAATGATGCACATGCTAGCTCTAGAACAGTTTCTCTAGATACTCTTGGAGAGAAAAGATAAAGGTATTGTTCCTACATCATTGCATTCATTTGGGGCTGTAACATTGCTCCCCCACCCCCACCCACATACATACACACACGGTTGCAGGTTGGGTTCTTTAGAAGTGGACTCTGAGGTACAGTTTGGGATGTTAGATATTTATTGGGGATCAACACCTGGCAAAGGAAAGGGGAAGAAGCAGGATTGGCAGGGGAAGAACTTGAGCTGTGGTGCCTGCTTGACAAAGCCTCAGCCAGTGAGTATTGCCCATCAGGGCTGTCCTGTGTTGTGCGGATATGGCTGAGACTTTATAACCCTGTCTCAGTCCCTGGATGTGGGCTGCCCCTCAGGAAAGGACATGACTTTGGGCAAGACAGCTCTCTGTAACTGAGGCATACCCCTGAAGGTGGGCAGCAAATCCTTCCCCAGGGAAGGCTCTGCTTGGTGCATCTCTGGTCTTTCACAGTCCATCATCTCCTGAGCTCCATATATATTTGGGGAGCAGCTTGTCTAGGATATTAGTGAGACCGTTTTTTTGACAGGGCTTCCCTGGTGGCTCAGAGATTAAAGTGCCTGCTTGCAACGCGGGAGACCTGGGTTCGATCCCTGGGTCGGGAAGATTCCCTGGAGAAAGAAATGGCAACCCACTCCAGTATTCTTGCCCGGAGAATCCCATGGACGGAGGAGCCTGGTGGGCTACAGTCCATGGGGTTGCAAAGAGTCCCATGGACACGTGGGACATGTGTCCAGTCCTGTGGACACGACTGAGCCACTTCACTTTCTTTTTCACTTTTTTTTTTGGTAGAAAACTTAGAAGAGGGAGGTTATAGGACATCCTGTAGTCCTCCTGCTATTTGTCTTGGGCTGAAATTAATATTCATCGTCTTCCTCCTTTCCTGTCCATTCTAGATTCCTCTCACCTTCAGTGAAAAGATCTGCAAGCCTGGGTGGCTTAAGTAGTGGCTTAAACCAGACCCCGAGGGTTCTGAGAGCTTGGTAACCATGAGCTTCTCAAGCAGGGGTTGTTGTATCTGTTCATCTGTCATCATAACTGGGCAATGAAGGACCAAGAGGCTCTGAAATGAATTACCTGAGGCTGCTCATATTCGTCCTTGCCCTCATTGTGCAGCGATAGTCCTACATTATTCTCATGATCAGGATTAATTCCTTTACTAAGATGGTCACTCTTCTTTCTGCCAGATGATCTTTGGACACAAGGAACCTGAAGCGACCAGGCAACAGCTTACAGTTCAGTGGGGATTTTGCTAGTCCCCAGGTTTGAAGTTACTTCTCTCAGGACAAGATCTCTATCCCTATAGAGCTTAAAGTTGTGGGGACGGAAAATATTAATGCAAATCTGCTAATTGTGTCACTGGGAGTGATGTTAAGTGGGGTTATTCCTCTTCAACTCCCTGGTTCCCAGACCCATTAGCTAATGCTCTATCAGACCTGCAGCTCTGGGTGTTGTGGAATAGGATATGACCAATGGATTTTGTGCTTATGGATCTGCTGCTAACCCTGGTACAGAAGAAATATCTTACCGTGAATCACCTCATGATCATTCATCTGCATCTGCCCATTATGTGTTGGATCCTATTAGACCTAGCAAAGTATATGGCCAGGTGGGCCAAGCTATCCATTGTAACATGGATGTGTCTCTGGGAATGAGCATGGGCAGGACCAAGCATCATTCTGGCTTTTCCAGGACCCTGTAGCATGCCAGAAGGTGTTTTTTAAACAGGGCAGATAGCATGGCTTTAATCTAGAATATCAGGCCACGACACCCACCATGGTAACAGCACCTCTTCCTGGTTCATATCCCACCTCTAACCTTACCCCTAACCTCCAGTACAGATGGCATCACATTGCTCTACATTGTGGTTCTCTCACTGGGCTGTGTCACAAACTCCAACAAGAATCTTTGTTCCCCATTGATACCTCCATTATCATGGATCTGCTGGTGGCTCTTTGGTCACCAAGTATATGTGTTGGGACAATAGTCCTTATTTCTAAGTGTATAATGCTGTCTAATAGAACTTTCTATACCTGTAGAAATATTCTATCCCTGTGTTATCATTATGGTAGCCTCTAGCTGCATGTGATGATTGAGTGCTTGATATGTGGCTAATGCAGCCAAGGAACTAAAATTTTAGTTTAGTTTATGCTGAAGTAGACTTGTGTGGCTAATGGCTACTATAATGGACATTGCAGGAATGGAATATATCACCTCTAGAGTCCAAAAAAGGCTCAGCATGTATTGTCCTTCTATTTTTTTGTGGTAGGAAGTACAAAAGGCAATACTTTAATTTTATATAAATTATTGGAGGGAATATCTAGCATGCTCTTGGCCTCTGGACCCTAAAATTTTTATTAAGTGAGTGACTCCACTTTATGAATCTATTGCTTATTACCAATGTGATGAATCAGTATAATACTGGATGTCTAGATGGTCCAGATCTTTTTAGATTATAGTATAACAAAGTGCAGAGAGTTGACATAGGCATGGGGGATAACTGTAAATAAATATGTCCATCTCACTCAAATGCGAATTGTTTCTGATTCATTTACCAAGTCAATAACCGCCTGCCATGTACCTGATTCTTTGTTAGTTTGTTCTCACAGATGCCATATCTGACACAGTGGCTCCAGATGGGCTAATGTTTGTAGAGTTTATGAAAGTCTACATCATGGTTTAGCACATTGTACCCCGTGGGCCAATTTCAGCCTGCTGCCTATTTTTGTAAATAAAGTTTTATTGGAACACAGAGGCATGCCCATTCACTTACATATTTTCTGTGGCTATTTTCACATCACATTGGGAGAGCTGAATTGTTATGACAGAAGCTACATGGTCCACAAAGCCTAAAATATCTACTATCTGGCCCTTTATAGAAAGTTTTCTGACCTCTGGTTTACACTAATGTTCCAGGACCCATCTAGTTTCTAGTAGGGATCAGAGCAGTGAATTAAATGGAGATATTTTGGGGCAACTGCCCCTTGATCTTTTAGCTCGTTAGAAATAACACTGATCTCTACCTTCCCTGCTCAACCCTGCCCCTCCGCCCCGCTTCTGTATTGGGGTATGCCAATTGCTAGCTTTAAATTTACCACAGGGTGAAATGTCTACCAGGCTAGTATGTGGCCCCAGTGGACGCACTGTAAGCCAGACCTTGGCTTGTGTCCTGTGTTCCATATACCCCTACTCTCACAGGGGCTCATGACAACACTTCAGGTATCAGGTCTTGTCCTCAAACCCTATGTCACATAGTCCTGGCCATTCTCCTTTCCTTAATGTACGTTTATTCCAATAAGTGGTCATATGTCCCTTTGAGGAGGAACATCAGAGAAATTATATATAATGTACGCCTGCTGTGGTTTTTCAGGGTCCTTCCTTCTGGGCAGGGATTCCCAGATGGCACAGTGGTAAAGAACCTGCCTGCGAATGTAGGAGACATAAGAGGCATGGGTTCGATCCCTGGGTTGGAAAGATTCCCTGGAGTAGGAAATGACAGCCCACTCCAGTATTCTATTTTTTTTTAATATTTTCATTTTATTGGCGTGTAGTTGATTTACAATGTTGTGTTAGTTTCAGGTACACAGCACAGTGATCCCCACTCCAGTATGCTTGCCTGGAGAACCCCATGGACAGAGGAGCCAGGCAGGCTACAGTCCATCAGGTTGCAAAGAGCTGGACATGACCGAGGTTTACAGCTGTCCTCCTGGGGACTAGGCAGCCTGTTTAAGCAATGGGTTCTGACTCTGAAAACTGGTTTAGGTTTAAAAACTCTGCAGAGGATCATGCCTGCTTTTGAGATGACTGTCCTCATTCTACCATCCATGATTTCTGCTGGTTTAAACTTGAATATGTGTGTGCCAAGTTGCTTCAGACGTGTCTGACTTTTTGAGACCCTATGGACTGTAGCCCACCAGGCTCCTCAGTCCATGGGGTCCTCCAGGCAAGAAACTGGAGTAGGTTGCCATTACCTTCTCCAGGGAATCTCCCCAGGGATTGAACCTGAGTCTCATATTTCTGGCACTGGCAGGCAGAAGTCCTACTCCGCTATTTTGGGAGCCACTGGGGAAGTCCTACTCCGCTATTTTGGCCATTAGGTATTTAGAGTCCTGTTAGCCACCTGTATAACTCTCTACAGCTCAGGCCCTTTGGCTTTCATTGCTAACCTTGCCATTAACTTCCATAACTGCAGTCCTCTGACTTTAAGCTGTTAATCTCTACTATGTGCCCTCTGTTGTTTTGGGACCTCATCACTCCCATTGCTATTGTTCTTAGTCTCTCAATCGTGTCTGATTCTTTGTTACCCCATGGATTGTAGCCCACCAGGCTCCTCTGTCCATGGGGATTCTCCAGGCCAGAATACTGGAGTGGGTAGCCTTTCCCTTCTCCAGGGGGTCTTCCCAAGCCAGGGATCAAACCCAGGTCTCCTGCATTGCAGGCAGATTCTTTACCAGCTGAGCCACAAGGGAAGCCCAAGAATACTGGAGTGGGTAGCCTATCCCTTCTCCAGAAGATCTTTCCAACCTAGGAATTGAATTGGGTCTCCTGTATTGCAGGTGGATTCTTTACTAACTGAGCTATTAGAGAAGCCCCAAATTTCTCTTAGCATCTAGTTTATTTCTGAGAAGCATCAATGCATCTTGACAATAACTACCCAGTCTCATGGTCCTTGCAGTTATTCTTGTTTTCTGTACATTTCAAATGCCTGATATACTGCACTGAGATGGCAAGAGGTGATATGTATATTGCTTTTCTTTTTATTAAGAAACATTTCATACTAATATTACAATTAGTTTTGTATATTGGTCTCCCCTGGTTCTTGATTCCTTCAAGGGCATGGCCATAGTATGTTCAGTTTTATATAAATGTTATTGAATAAATATATGAGATATTTTGAGGGCAGATGAGTTTTGGAGGTCTCAAATTTTATCACAGATTATTATCCCTATTTCTAATGAGTAGGTGTAGCTTGGGGCCTTCCAGGTGGCTCAGCGGTAAAGAGTCTGCCTGCAATGCAGGAGTGAAGTGAAAGTTGCTCAGCTGTGTCCAACTCTTTGACCCCATGGGCTATACAGTCCATGGAATTCTCCAGGCCAGAATACTGGAGTGGGTAGTCTTTCCCTTCTCCAGGGGATCTTCCCAACCCAGGTATCAAACCCAGGTCTCCTGCATTGCAGGCAGATTCTTTACCAGCTGAGCCACAAGGGAAGCCCTCATGCAATGCAGGAGACCCGGGTTCAGTTCCTGAACTGGGAAGATCCCCTGGAGGAGGGTATGGCAACCCACTCCAGTATTCTTGCATGGAGAACCCCATGGACAGAGGAACCTGGTGGGCTATAGTCCATGGGGTCGCAAAGAATTGGACACGACTGAAGCATGCAAGAAGTAGCTTAACATTTATTTTAAAAGTCTTACAAAACCTTATTTATAAAAATTGTCCTTCACTGTTCTCAAATCAAATTATATGTGGATCTACAATATTATCATTTACTGTGTTCTTTAAGATAATGAAAGTGAGAAAGCTCAGTCGTGTCCGACTTTGCGACGCCGTGGACTGTAGCCTACCAGGCTCCTCTGTCCATGGAATTTTCCAGGCAATAGTACTGGAGTGGGTTGCCATTTTCTTCTCCAGGGGACCTTCCTGACCCAGGGATTGAACTTGGGTCTCCTGCATTGCAGGCAGATGCTTTACCATCTGAGTCACCAAGTGGCTGTTTAAGATAATGAAAGCCAATCTCAACTGTTTGAAAATTGATGTCTTTTAAAATATTCTAAAGCATACAAAAGATAATGTCTTTTAATATTAAGATGATAAAGACTAAAAATAGATTTTGAAAAACTGATGGTTTTTGATTTCTCTGGAGTATGACTTTTGAAAAATAATAGTCATAGCTAATTTTCAAAAAGTGCTTACTGTGTTCCATGTACTTTAAATGCATTTACTTTTTTAGTCCACATAACAGTACTATGAGGAAGTTATATTACTCTTCTCATTTTTTAGATGAGGAATCTGAGACACAGAGAGGCTATAATTTCCCCAAGGTCACTCCACTCCTCTCAAATGGACTTTCAACTCAGTTGTTTTGGCTCCAGAGCTATAACACATTTAGGCTATATATATTTAAAAAAAAATTACTCAAGATTTAAAAAGTATATCTTCTTTTAAAAACCCTAGAGCCTACTAAGAGATATTTATCAACTCACATAATTTTCAAAAACTCTATATTGTTTGTAGAATATTTTGTTAGTGGTAAAAAATCCAGATTGAAAACAAATCTCACACCATGTAGAAAAGGCACCTGTGAAGTTTTGTGTTCTGTATGATTATAGGCTTATTTAAACATCCTTTCAGTTGAAGGCACATCCCTGGTGTCACTGCTTTCTTGACTTAAAGACTGAAAGTGATGTGCAGCCCCCAGGAGGGCTGACAGCCACATCCCTGCCCTTTCATTAAAGTCTAAACCCGCCCTCATTGCCTCAGACTTTCTCTGCGCCAGCCCTTCAGTATAATCACAGTGTCACTTGATTGTCAAGCTGATCAGGTCCTGCTAACAGGCATTTGGGAATGGTAATTAGGACTTAGTGTGTGGCCTTTATTCAAAGAAGACTGACCCAGCTATAACATACCATAAATATAGCCCTGACAAAAGCCTGAAAATTGGTTCTGGTTGATTGTCTCTGCACGATGCTGTGACTCATTGCTTAATTTCTTTCTGATGCTTTTGCCATAAAATTTCTGTAACCTATAATTTTTGTAAAAATATCTAATTCATGGTGTTAAAAATGGTTTCAGGTAACTAATCATGTTCATAGGATATCTCAATCCTAGGACAACATTTATATTTACTATTCATTAAAAAAAATGTAAAGGCTTAGCTTATTTGCTGTTTCTATAGATATCAAATGTATCAGACACCTATTATATGAGAGGTATGTAAATTTAATTCTGTTTGCTACCCACAACCCCCAAGATAGCATGTACTCATGTGTAAGAGTCTTTGTTAGAAGATGGGCTTCCTGTTTATCATACTGTGGCCAGTTATAACACTGCTGGTAGTGCCGAAAACGTTTCCAATCCTTATGGGTTTTGTGCAAGGCAGAGTCACAGCACAGGCTCAAGCCCACTGCTCCCAGCTCTTATCTGAGTCTGTGGAAGTCTCTGTGAGGTTTCTGAACATCATAAACACTGAGAACTTGCCTCAGATGACATTGTAGACAGCCATGCTCCTTCCCGTCACAGTTCCACACTCCAACCCAAAGTTTCACTACCTTAATGAGAGTAAGCTCCTTGAAGACTAAGTTCTCTACCAGTATGTCCCCAGGACCCAGAATAGTGCCTGTCATATGACAGAGGGTCAATAACTGCTTGTTGATTCAAATATGGTGCATACATGAAATCATGTTATTTACTCCCCCCACCCCCGCCCCATAAAGGTCTTGCTTCTTAACATTGTTTGTAGGTTTATTAGTTGAGATATCTTTTTAGTTAACTCTGTTTTTTTCATGATTACAAAAGTGACACATACTTATAACTATTTTGGAAAAAATTTAATAAGTAAATAAAACAAGGTCACATATTAACACTGCTTTTTTTTTTTGTTTTTTAATTTGGTATCATAATTTCTGGATGGTCTGGATCCTGTTTTCCACTTATCACTATATTGGGAATCTTTCCCCTTACCACTATATATGCTTCTAGGATAATTTTAAATGCACACCTGCATGAGAGTTCATCATATGGTATGTATTGTCTTCCGTTTGCTTTCCCACATCCACTATCTACCCTTCTCCACCTTATTTTCTGATTGTGGGGGCTAATCTCATGAACCTTATAAAGGGTCCCCTGGCTTCCCGGTGGTCCATGGGAAGCCCTGGCAGGAGGTGGGAGAGAAGGGAGAGAGAGAGGTAGTTTATTCCTCTCATAGTCCCTGGCCAGTCATCTCAGGTTGGCTGTGTCCTCCCACCAGAGGCTAAGTCTATAGAGTTCTCTCCTTCAGAGACCCAGTAATTGTTCTCTCCCTCACCTTTTTAGGTGAAGGGGTTTTGGCCAGGGTCACTATGTATCTGTTGTAGCTTCCTGACATACAACCTTTGTAAATAGTCACTTGAATGTCCTATTTTTGAGTGTGTCAACTTTTCCTTTTGGGACCCTGCCTGATATATACCACAGTTTAATAATTTCCTGGGATTATGTTATTATAAATAGTATTTCAATTGAACATTCTTATACTTAGGTCTTGGTGCTAATTTCTGATTTTTTTTAAAGGATAATTTCTACAATTAGAATTACTTTGTCAAAAATAAAAGGAAAATAATGTGAGATGATTTATATCTATCCAAATTGCCTTCCAGTGTGAAATATCTATTGCAAGTAGCCATTTGCTATTTGTTTCTGAAAGCCCAGCATGTGAACCTCATTCCTGTTGTGGAGATCCCTAAAAGTATGAATCTTGGTGATAAGTAAGGCCCTACTTCTCCCTTTTGGTGGCTTCCCTGGTGGCTCAGACGGTAAAGTGTCTGCCTACAATGCGGGAGACCCGGGTTCGATCCTTGGGTCAGGAAGATCCCTGGAGAAGGAAATGGCAGCCCACTCCAGTACTATTGCCTGGAAAATCCCATGGATGGAGGAGCCTGGTAGGCTACAGTCCATGGGGTCGCAAAGAGTCAGACACTACTGAGCGACTTCACTTTCTTTCTCCCTTTAGAAATGAAGGAGCCAGGTATTTCTTCATTACTTCCTGACAAGAAACATGGGTACATGTTTTGGGTACATGAAGCAGCTTTTGCCATTAGATATTCTTGTCCTGGACTTGAATCTAAGAGGAATATGGATCAGAAGACATGAGTGACACTTAAGAGATTGTACACAGTGGGATGGGATGGCAGAATTGCAAGGGCAGTGGCCGTGGTTACCATGGGAGAAGAGACAGTGGCACTGGTGAGTGTCCCATGAAGGAGGTCCCAGCTGTTGCCTTGGCTAACATGTCCTTGCTCTCTGCTACCAAGTGTCTCTTGGTTCGTGCCTATATTCTAAGCCTGACTCTTCAGGCTCTCTCTCACTTGTTTATGAAATGATCCCTTTATCATTATGAAATATCCCTCTTTATTTCTTGAACTGTTCTTTGCTCTGAATACTACTTTGTCTTCTATTGAGGTAGTCACTCTAGCTTTTTTTGAGGGAATATGATGGAAATAATCGTCTTTATAGTGATGATGGGTAGATGTATATGCTGAAAATTTCCATGTCTTAAACTATGTACAACTCAATTTACTTCAACTATGCTGCAATAAAATTACAAAAATGGTATGAGTTGGCCTTTTCAAACATTTTTGAACACACAAAGAGAAGTACTGTCAGAATTGCTATAGAGTAATACAAATAATACTGTAATAAAAAAACTCCAAAATTGTAGGTATAGGACTTTCTTTGTGTAGAATGGCTTCTTTGATTTACAAGTACCCTTCGTGGACCTGTGTATTCATGGGCATGCAGACATTGCAGAAGTGCTCTGTAGGCATGAGGCCTGTGTAATTACAGAGGACTCTGAGCTTGGTTTAATGCTCTGTTGTCACCATTTTAAAGTTCTTCTTTTTTTCTTTTTTAGGGGGGAAGAGGGGGCAAAAAGCAGAAATTTATTGTCTCCTAGTTCTGAGTGTCCAAGATCAAGGTGTCCTTAGGTTCTTCTGAGGTCCATCTTCTTTGCTTATAGATAGCCACCTCCTTGCTGTGTCCTCATATGAGCACTCTAGCTTTTTATGCTTAGTGTTTGCAAGGCATATTTTTCCCATGCTCTTGTTTTAAACGATCTGTGTCTTTATATTTAAAGTGGATTTTCTGTTACTCTTGGCTCGAAGCAGAAGTTGCCTCTCTTACTTTTCTGAACTGTTTTGTTCTTTCCTGTGAGTTTCTGTTTAATCAACTAGAGTACTACGATTTGCAATCAAGAAACTTGATGGCACAATATTGGTATGGTGAGCAGATTGTAAGCAATAGATCCTTAAGGAAAATGGAGGAATCCAGACTTGCTAGCTGGGGCAAAAGGCAGTGAAAATCCTTTTGTATTAGGGGTTGGTCTTCTGGCAGCTCAAGGCATGCAATGGTTAAAAAAAAATTCCTTATTATCACCTTATTATCCTTATTATCACCTCATTATTCTTTATTATCACCTCATTGAATATAAAGTTTAGAAAAAGAAAATGGTTCTTGGCATTGAAAAGTGTGGAGGGAATGAAAATTTAAAATGCTGCGAGATGGTCTCATAGAGCTGGACCTAATGGGAAGAGAGAAAAGTGGTGAATATCAGAGCTTTTCTTGCCTGCCTCTTCCTTACTCTGATGGTCTTGTTAAGGCTCCTCATTTTTCTGATTTTGTTATATTTTGAGCAATTTTGGATTGTATCGCGCATGCTATGAATGTCATGTTGTAGAGAATGGATTCTGTTAATTTCCTCTGTGAGTCATGTTTTCATGACTTGGTTGGATATGAACTCCAAACTCTTTTTTTTCTTTTAAGTTTCAAAGTCAGTTTGGTTCAGATCTTCCACCTTTGGGTGAGGGGCTTTGAGCCTGCTTCATGCATGTGCAGTCAGGAGTCAGCCAAACCTGTGGGCAGGCAGAATCTGGGTATTTCCTTTCTGACTTTCCCTTTTGAAATTTCCCCTTTCTCCAGTGACTGTAGTTAACTGGGACTCTTGATTCCCTAGGCCAAAGAAGTCATGATTTTTCCATCATGCTTGGTACTTTGTGTATGCTGCTGAGCCTCTTCAGGCTTGAAGAGAAGTGGGGAACTGGAGTGCTTACTCTGTGTATCTCCCTCTCGCAGGTGCAGACTGCTCACTGGAGTTGACTTCTCTTCACCCTCTTGTGCCTCTGTATAGCTGCTTCGTGTATATGTCCAGATTTCAGAGTAGCTACCTGTGGAGGGTTTATTCTCTGTGGATTATGTAGAGAGTTTATCCTATGTGGGCCAGGATGTTTACTGGCTATTACTAGAAGCTCCTGCGTGCGGGCTTAGTCGGTTGCTCAATCATGTCCAGCTCTTTTCGACCCTTTGGACTGTAGCCTACCAGGCTTGTTTGTCCATGGGATTCTCCAGGCAAGGCTGGAGTGGGTTGTTATTTCCTTCCCCAGGGCATCTTCCTGACTCAGGGATTGAACCCACATCTCCTGTGTCTCCTGCATGGCAGGCAAATTCTTTACCTGCTGAGACATCAGGGAAGCCCCACTAGAAGCTCAATCCTTGTTTAAAACACATCTTTGCTTTTTTCTCTTCATGTTTCTGGAAAGTCCTTCTCCTCACTCTTGTGAATATGATATGTCCTTCAGAATATCTTCAGGCTTGGTGTGAGATCTGGGTCCCTGAATGTTATATACTGAAGGGGCTTAAAGATTATTCCACTGACCCTCTTCATTGCAGACAGGAGAAAGCTGAGGCCTCAAGGGAGCAAGTCATTTACTTACAATAATGGGTGGTGCTGCTGGGGAAGGTGGGTGAGAGTCGTCTGAGAGACCTGAGTGTGTGGAGGAGAGACACATCTTCTGAAGAGTGAAATGTAATTTGTGAAACTTGTTGGGAAGAAACTTTTCCTTTGATGTCTCTGTGGCAATGATAAGGGTATTATGGATTTAGAGGTTTGAAATGAGTAAGAGAAGGGATTTCTTTGGAAATCTGGTCTGAAACTGCCATAAATTTTAGAAACATCCAGTTGGAAAACACATCAAACATGTCTTTTCTCTAGCAAGTTGTCACATTTCATCACCACGGCTGGTTTTCTATTTCAGGCTCTGTCTCCTGAAGCAGGCTGTGCTTGTGCTAAAGAGAGAGAGACTCAGTGCTGGAGTCAGAGGGTGACAGGCGTCGCCTCGAGCAAGAAGCCTTTACCACGAGGTTTAAAGGTCCTCTCAGTCTTTGTTTGCTTGTCTGTTTAAATAAGAATATACAGAATTCTCCCCAGTGTCCTCCTTCTTCCCCCACTCCCTTCTTTCCTACTCCATCAAAATTGACAACATATCAAAAAGATGGCCTCAGTCTCATCTTTTACCAGTAGTCACTCTACGCCAAAGCTGAATTTGGACATCTTCTTTGATTAGATGGTTGTTGTTTTTCAGTCACTAAGTCATGTCTGACCCTTCGTGAAGCCATTGACTGCAGCATGCCAGTGTCCCTCACTCTCTTCCAGAGTTTGCTCAGTTTCCTGTCTATTGAGTCGCTGATGCTATCAAACCATCTCATCCTCTGCTGAGGATGAAAACTGACCTTTTCTAGTCCTGTGGCCACTGATGAGTTTTGCACATTTGCTGACATATTGAGTGCAACACTTTAACAGCATCATCTTTTAGGATTTTAAATTTCTCAGCTGGAATTCCATCACCTCCACTAGTTTTGTTGGTAGTAATTCTTCCTAAGGCCCACTTGACCACACACTCTGGGATGTCAGATGGTTAAAACATTTTAAATTTATGCTTTCTGGGGTTTTGTTGTCCAGAATCATAATAGTAAGTGAAGGGAGTCAGAGAATAAAAGAAGTCAAGTCAAGCAAGAAACTTGGGGAGTGGGGGGATGTTTGAACACAATATTAAACACAGTGGTTTGAAGTAGAAGTATATTAAGGTATAAAATAGTCAGTACTTAAATTATATAAGTTTGATGTAATTTGTGGGAGACGGGGCCTTGAAATAGAAATGTGGGTTTTTAAAAAGTGACTTCATTTAGTTGGGCAACTTCATATTTGGAGTTATTCCCCCAATGGCATGCATTAACCTGTGAGGGTGAGATGCTGTCCTGCCAGTGTTCCTGGGACTTGAGAGTCATTCATTCATTCCAAGGACCACAAATTTAAACAAAAGCAATCAAACAAAGCCACTCAACTCTTCATCAAATGAGTAAAGAGGTGGTTGATTTATAGACCTGGATGGTTATATTTCCTCCCGCATAATCACCACCACTATGAAAGAAACTATGAAATCTTTTCCTGTTCAGAAGATGAAGTCTTCTTCATAAGTGGGTTGAAGTTTTCAGGCTCAGCATTTTAGCCGAATGTGGTGTGTTTAGAAGAAATTTTTTGCAGGGGCTAGCCTCAGGAGGGTGCACCCGTGCATTTGTAGGATGGATGAGCAGTTGAGTGAATATATAAACTATTTTCAGCCTGTAATATAATAGTATCTAGTGACTGCTCTCCTGGGTTGGGGTTCACGCCATTGACCCCATAGGTACAAGTCTTTTCTTTGGAGTTCAGGAGGTCAGGATGTAGCAATTGGACACAGAATGGTTTTCTCTGAAATCAGTTATTAAAAATAAGCTGTTGCCATCACTAACTTTCTCACTTTAAACGAAACTGACACAGTGACCAAATAATTGGTGGTAATTGCAGGTCTGGTGTCAGGTTTAATAAACTACTCACACTGCAAATCCTCTAAAGATGTAGTTAGGTCTTCTGTTATCACAAGATAGGACTTTCATATCCTTTAGCACCTGATTGCTGTTGCTTGTATTTTTCTTCAATATATTATTTCCTATTTTTTAATAAAAGAGCTGTCATTTCTAATAAAAAATGAAAAAAGAGTCACCCAGGGAAATAACACAATTGATGGGTATCATAGGCTGAAATATACCGAGTAAGTAAGTGCACATCTTCAAAAACTTTACAATAGAATCTTGACTCTAAGGTGGACTTTGTGCTGGGACTGTAACTCACCATGTGAAATGAGAGGATTCCTTATTTCTAAGGGTTCCTCAGCCTCATCCCCTTGTTTCCGGGAGGCCTCCCACTTGAAATGAGTAGTAAGCTTGTTTGGTCTTGGCTGGGTAGAAGTTGAACACCATTTCTACTTTTGGGTGAATGGACACACATCCCTTCTTTTTGGCCTATGTGATAGAGTGAATTCACAATATGTTACACCCTCCCTCATTAGAATTATATACAGCTACACCCTTTGTCATGTGACTTTGCAGCCTCTCCCATTAAGTGAGAAGAGTGCGTTTCCCTACTCTGTTGATGTTGGGATTGGTCAATATGACTTTCTGTGGCCAATGGGATAGAGGTGGAGGTGGCAGTATGCTAGTTTGAAGCCAATCCTCAGGAAGCATCATGTGTTTCAGCTATACTCTTGCACTAAGGATGTTATACATGAGAAAAACATGCCCCTTGTAGTCAGCAAGGAGGATAGGAGCTGTGACTGCATTAGAGTCAGGCAGCATGGCAAGGAGGGCCTGGGGTGGCAAAACTCTGTGGAGCTGTGGTCAGTGACTGGAGTCAGCAGTGCTGCTGGTGGGTCCTGAGTGGATTGTTCTTATGGCAGGGTCTTCACTACATCTTCCTGCCCTTGTTGTCCACCTAAGTCTTTTTGGCCAGGTCTTCCATGGTTCTGAGTCATTTGATATCCTTTGGGTAAACTCCCTTGCACTTAGATTGACCAGAGCTATGTTGTCACTTTGCAACCAAAAACACTGGCCAATACATCATGAATTGGAAACGAACCTGGTTTTCTTATGATTATATCCCCTAGGTATGGCTTTGTGTACTGTATGTAACACAGTCCTAGATTGTCTTTGGAATTCTCCTAACCTCTATGAACAGTACAGCAGAGGGGTTCAGAGTGCTCCCTTCACACACAGGGTTTATTATCTATGTCTGCAACTGATATCCTCTTGGGTGAGCCATTAAACCCCTCTGTGCCTGAATTCCCTTGTGTGAAACTCAGGATAAAAAGAATACTACAGTTTGTGTGTTGCTGAAAGGCACAATAATGTATGTTCCATAATAAATTCTCAGTATTAGTGTAAGTCATAGTGAGTGTAAGTAATAGTGTAAATAGCGGTTAGTGTAAGTGGTAGTATAGAGATGGTAATGATGACATGCTGCTCTTGCTAATATTAGTATCACCCTGTGAGGTAATAGTTACTTGTGGACCTTGTCTCAACTCACACAGTGCAAATGGTAGACATGGAATCTTCCTTGCTCTCCTGAGTTCCAAAGCCTTTTGTGAGTTAAGATAATGCAGTGGTTCTGAACCTTTTATCCTACATGGATCGTGTGTCTACAGCACCCTAATGTCCATGCCCTGATTTTGAAAATGCTCTTTTTGTGCTGGGGTGACAGTATTCAAACCCATGTCCATCTTGGTAATCATTAGAAGTTCATGAAAGTGAAAGTGTCAGTCACTCAATTGTGTCTGACTCTCTGTGACTTTATGGACTGTGGCCTGCCAGACTCCTCTATGAGATTCCCCAGGCAAGAATACCCGAGTGGGTTGCCATGCCCTCCTCCAGAGCATCTTCCAGACCCAGGGATCAAACTTGCATGTCTTATGTCTCCTGCATTGACAGGTAGGCTCTTTACCACTAGCACCATCTGGGAAGCCCAAGAGCTCACGCCTCACCTCTATTTCTATCATTCTATTTAGATATCTGCATTTGGATCCCTGGGGCTTCCCAGGTGGCACTAGTGGTAAAGATCTGCCTTCCAGTGCAGGAGACATAAGAGACACAAGTTCGATCCTGGAGTTGGGAAGATGCCCTGGAGTAAGAAATGGCAACCCACTCCAGTATTCATGCCTGAAAAATTCCATGGACAGAGGAGCCTGGCAGGCTGTAATCCACGGGGCCGTAGAGAGTCAGACATGACTGAGCAACTAAGCATGCATGCTATCTAGATCCCTACTTCTATATCCTTATTTGAGAATTTCTGAGGGTCACCTGTTGTTTCTGAGGGAAGTTGTGCTTTGGGTGTTATAGCTCTTAGGGGTTGGGTGAAGAGAAGACTGATGAAGTTATTAGATGATCTAGTTAGTATGCTGGGGTGGTGTGTTGATGGTGGTGGTGAAAGGGGTGTCTTGAGCAAGCATCCAGGAAGATGCAGCCCTGGAGCCCCAGGAGGCAGAGGAAAGGCCTGGAGGGACACTAACATTTTAAGATGGAAGAGTCTAGAGAAATTTTTACTTCTTTTACCTAAGGCTCTCTCTGGTTCAAGAATGTTGCTTGTACTGAAATGTATGGTCATGGCCGTAGCTGTTCTCTTGCTCTCTGTACACCCCAAGCCTGACCAGTGCCTGTTTCATCTATACCCTGCTCGCATGACTGACCTTTGTACATGCTTGCTTCAGGTCCCAGCTTGTGATTGTTCTTATCAAAGAGGTGTGGGAGGTATGCCTTTCTACTGATTTCCCTGGTAACTGACCAGCCCATCTGACATCAGTTCCTCTATAACTGGTCTCCCTTTCTCCCTGGGAGTGAAGACTGCCACCATGTCCTGCCTGCTCTTGTCTGTACACGGTGGGGTGTTGCGCCAGGATTCTGCTTCAGACATGTAAGCTCCTCCATCCATTAAACTATTAATGTCTCTGTTACTGACTTCAGGCTCTTTCCTTGGTCTTCAAGCTGGGAAAGTGCAGGGCTTATTGGCCTGTAGGGTGCAGCCCAACATAAAACAAATATAGCAGGTTTAACGCTCAGTCCCAAACTCAGCTGTGTGAAATATCACTTTATATCCTATAATTCAGAGTCACTTTCCCTCTGATAGAAAATTAATACTCAGCCATTCTGAGGATTCCCCCTTTTACACCCACCCCCACTTCCAGCCTCTGATGCCTCATGGACTTGGGTCCATGATCCAGGTATTATTCAGTGCCAAGTTTGGGACATGGTGAGAATTGGGGAGAATCTCAGTGATTGGTCATCATCTCAAAGTTGAGACATCTAATGTGTCTGTCCTCATGATCCTTTTGGGTGTTGGGACACTCTTACTTCCTGGATATGCCAGGGCCCTGAAAATATTTGCAGAGTCCAGGATGTGAACCTAGCGCAGCACTTCCTCTTAGGCTCTGACCTCCTCTTTGGTTTCAATGCCAGGAAGTGGGGGGTCTGGATGCCTGATGGTTTGGCCACAGCCCTCTCTTCCCAAATCTCAGAGAGTCCTTTTCTGGTCTTCTCCTTCCATGTTTCTCCATGCTCTTCAGTCTCTGCTGCACTTTTCCAACACCCCATCTCTGCTCTTCCGCTTTTCTTCCTACTTCTTCTAGAAACTCTTGGAATTGTCCAGGGCTAATTTTATGTTTTGAACCGCATACCTTCCCTGAGGTGCTGAACAGAGAGCTACGCTATTAGCTTGAATAACGAGAAAAGGAACTATGGGGAATTCTCTACACTTACTGATTAATATGTCCAAAGATTTTCTAGCCACATGAGGGAAATTGAACACGATACTCTGCAGATTATTGGGAATTGGCTCTATTACTGCTTGTCAGTTCCTGGGCAGCTCAATTTGCAGTTCTGTGCCTCAGTTTCCTCATTTGCAAATACGTTTTTGCCAACTCTCTAAGCCCCAGGCACTGTTATGAAGATGAAGGGATGAAGAAGTATTAAAGTATTTTGAGAAAAGAAAAAAAATATTATATATAAAAATACTGTAGATGTCTGGAATTAGTAAATGAACTGCCCCCTCAGGACTCAGAGAACTGCTTGAAAATCTCGTATTGGCTGTACTATTTTGATATTGAATTTGTAGAAAAATATAATCACTGAGGAGAGGATGAGAGATGGGAAGAATGAAAACAAAACCTCATACAAAAAGATAATAATGATGTTTCTCATCTCAAAACCATCTCCAAATTGCCTGTTTTCCTCCCATCAAACAATTGATGGGCAATGAGATTGTGCTTATTTGCAGTTAAAGCTATTGCAATGCTGACAATTAAATGTATATGCGGAACAGAATAATGGAGCAGTCCCATTTTTATCACCAGAGTTAGCCATTTTCTCCACAGGGCACAAAGAATACGTGAGAGAGCTCTGCATTCGACACGATTTGCATGTAAAATTCGTCCTCTTTGCAGGCTTGGAAGTGCCTTGGTGGGGCCAGAAGTTTGCACTGGGTCACAGTGGGTCTGCTGATCACTGCAGAGTCACTGTTGGCTGCTCTGATCTTGGCTCCATTCCTCTCCTCCTCATTCCTTTGATTCACTGAAGAAATTGCTGACCTGCAAGAGTCCTTCATGGCTGCTATCAGCCTCAGGCTGAGGGTGTTTTCCACCTTAGAGGTTTCTCCACCCATGACCTTGAGACTATAGCCCTTTACATTGGAGACTAATAATGGTCACAAAAGCAGCAACAATGGGGAAAAGAGAGTAGAGAAGATACTGTTGATGAACCTGGGTTCATCAGCTTCTGTGACAAACAGTTGCTTCCTACCACTGAGCTCCTATTTCTTTTTTGTTCTACCTGAAAACTTGCTTAGGTGCTGCTCAGATTTGCTTCACCGCTGTAGATCAGCCTGGAAATATGTCTGTGGAAGTTACATACTTGAACAGTGGAGCATCTCAGTCGCTGGGGAACAAGTCAGTGTCTCCATGGCCCAGCCTCCCATCTTTCAGTGCAGTGGTCCTCAGAGTGTGGCCTTTGGACCAGCAACCTCAGTGTCACCTGGGAACTTGTTAGGGATGCAGACTCTTGGGCCCCACCCTAGACCTTCTCAGTGGGAAATGGAATGGAGCCTGATCATTGGTGTTAACAAGCCCTCCAAGAGATGGTACTGTGTCCTCACATTTAACTGCTGCCTTAGTGGGATGACTCTGATCTGGCTTCCACACATTTTCTCAGATTGTCTAGATGGGTTTGAGCCCCAGTTTCTCACAGTGGTTAGCTGGCCAGTACCATACCCTTCACTGACTCTTGTTCCTTCCCCGTCACACATTCCCTACCTCCTCATTTGTACTTCTGAGGATCACCTCCCCAATAAACTGCTGTCTCCAAAGCCTCTTCTCAGGGTCTGCTTTCAGGACATAACAAACTCAAGACAAAAACCATCTGCTGGAGGCCTATCATGTGTAGGGTGCTTTGTATATATAATCTCACTTAATTGTCACAGACGAGGAAACTAAGACTCAGCAAAATCAGTTAGGCTGTCTGGAGTCACCCTGGATGAGTGGTAGAGTCAGCTTTTAAATCTCTTCCTGTCTGATCCCAGAGCCCACACGCACTGACCACTGCAAAGCCAAACAACTCATTATACTGGTTAACAGCATGAATTCTGGGGTCAAATATTTGTGTGTTTGGAAACCAACCCTACCGCTTCCTGATTATGTCAACTTGGAGAATTTTCTTCATTTCTCTGAACCTTAGTTTCTTCTATGCAAGGACAAGGTTGGCCACCTCCCAGTATACAAACAACAGTATTCATAATACTGTGTACACAGAACACCATGGCGGATAAATATTTCATTTGATCTTTACAATATCTTGAGATAAATGTCCTCTTCATTTTAAAGAGAAGGTAGCTTGCGTTTCCTTTCCCAATTCTCTGCTGGTGGGTCCCTGAAAACCTTCAAACAGTTCTTGCTTAATACAAATATGAGTGTGTTACAGTTCATCAGGAATATTCTGGTGAGAGGAACACCAGGAGGAAAGTCAGTACTTAGGAGCATCATGTGAGTTTAGCAGGTAGCTGTCAGGAGCACCATTCGCAGGGGACTGAGCACTGCTGTTTATTACAATAGAAGCATGAGCCCAGGAAGGAGGGATAGGAGTTGGAACTGAAAGTGACCTTCAACATAACCTAGTGTTGTTATTGTTCAGTCGCTAAGTTGTGTCCAACTCGATGTGATCCCATGGACTGCAGCACACCAGGCTTCTCTGTCCTTTGCTGTCTCTGGGAGTTTGCTCAAACTCATGTTCATTGTGTTGATAATACACTAACCATTGACCTAGTGTAACTGCCTGAATTTATGAGTGAGGAAGAAGATACAGAGAATGTAAGCAGTTTGTCCAAGGTGATATTTAGAGCAAGCCTCGGTGGGACTGTGGGAAAGATATACCAGGAGGGCATCCTGGCTCTTTTTCTTGGATTATATCTAGGCCACAAGACCTACTTCTACTGGGTTGGTAATAACAGTTATCAAAAATCCCAACATGTCAAAGAGCAGATATTGATGGCTACAAATCTACTTTTACTGCCCTTGTTACCACCTCTAAAATCATTCTAAAAAATAACTCCTGGCCCAAAAACCCCACTCACATGAGCCTCAGTGCTTCTTGGTATAAACTAGACACCATGATATCAATTCCTTTTCAGGGTGTCCAGAAGTTCCTTTTTCCCTGAAAGAGAGTCTAGTGGCTTCTTTCTGCTTTCCCCCAGCCATTCAGAGACTTGGTAAATTCTCCAGAATTTCCCCCAAGTTGAAGAGAAGTAGGTGACCTGAAGTTCAGCAGAGTCCTGTCTCATTGCTATGCTCAGAGGTTCTGAGCCGATATCCAACGCCCAGCTCTGTCTGATGAGGGCCTGATTCCCAGAAGGGCCACATTTGTTGGTCACACTGATGGGTGAGCCCTGGAGAGGGGCCAGCAGCAGGCATGCTGGTTCCCTGCAAACACTGACCAGGCGTCTCCCCTCTTTCAGGCAGGCAGAATCATAGGATAGAGAGGTGCCAGATGCTCCAGAAAACAACAGGACCCTATCTTCCCATGGCCCAGGCAAAGTGCTGCTCAAACTCAATCCATCCCAGTTACCTTCCTCACTCCCTTTTGGGCCTTGAGCAATAACAAAGTTTCCAAAATATTCCCAGGGCCAGGTTTACTTTAGTTAGGTTGTCAAAGCCTAATGAATTTGTTCTAAATCAGGATATAAGTTGGAACTGCAGCACTGAAATTATTAATTTAGTTATGTGCTGCATAGAACTATAAAATACACTGAAAATGTAAAGATGGTTAAAGCATCTTATCCATATTAAACAAAGTCACTGAAATTTGAAATATACTTCTACTAACAAAGAATAAAAAATATAATATTTCTAGACATAAGCATATATTATGTTATATATATCATCAGAAATCTCACTGGAGAGAGGGGTAAGGAGCTGTAAGGGTGTACTTTAGCTGGTATGGGGATGGAGTTGGTCACGATATGAAATATTATTAGATGCAAACAAAGTAAGAGCCATTATGGCTTCACTATTTATAAATGTGACCAGCCCTTCTTGAATCCATTTCTATTTCCTGCCTGCACCTTCTCCAGGGGGTAATGAATTCCACAAATTTATTACCTGCTGTGTGAAGTAATACTCCCGTCAACACACCGGGAAACCAGCTCTTCCAACCAGGCAAGGTGAGTGAACTCCCTGCCAGTGATTTCTGCTTATTAAGTATGGCAGGGCCATTTGTGAGGCGGAGGAATTTTCTGACAAATTGTGTCATTGTGAAGCATCATTCTCCTAAATTATGTGACTATGCAGATTTAGGAAGCTTGAGCAATTGGTATAATTTTATCTTACGGCCACTGAATTGTATTTCCATCTTTGGAATGACTGCCAGAGAGCATAGAGAAAATTTATGGCACCTGTAGCTTGTGGGTGGGGTTTCATAGTCTGCATTTTCTTATGAGTCTCATTTCTGACCCTACTTTGTGTTTTTCCTTTCCTTTTTCCCCGACACTACTTTGAATCTGTGTTATCTTACTGTATTGTATGCATATTCGTGAAGCACAGTAAACCCTTTTTGAATGTGAGATGAGGAATTGACAAAGCAGAAACAGATGCAGACAGACATGCACAGGCTGAGGGAGAGAGGGACATGGAGAAGAGTTTAGGAAAAAGAGAGGGGGACATGGATGGGGATGGAGAGGAATCCAGGTGGGGAGACTCGAATAGTATGGACTTCCATGTGAGATTTATGGAATTTCTGTGACTATTCACCTCATAAACATGGTCAACAGAGCATTCTCTGTTGATAGTTCCAAAGTTTCATGTTTCAGTTAATTGATCTCTGAATATTAGCCAGCAAGCAATATAATACATTAATTACTCAACCAAACAACAAAAGTCATCAATGGTCCTGTAGAAGCATAAGACAGGCATCATATTTCAGTGTTTTTTAAAGTTGTCAGATTTATTTAGGTTTTAGCTTAAAAAAAAGCTAAGCTGCAGCAAATGGCATGTCATCTGAGGCTTTGAAACTGCAAATCTCACAAGAGCAGTTCCAGGAAGAAAAGGTGCAGTGTATAGATCAGATTCAAAGAAGGAGATGGGAGTCTAAACAGTGAGGCTATTTAGATTTAAGCTTTTTTTGATAAAGTAGTTCTTTATCATTTCAGTTTCCTTTGCCTTTCCTCTGTTTGCTTATTGGGATTTCTTTTTTTTTTTTTTTGGCTGCACTGTATCTTTGTTGCTGCACTTAGACTCTCTAGTCGTAGTGCATGGGCTTAGCTGCCCTGTGGCATGTGAGATCTTAGTTCCCTGATCAGGGACCGAACCCATGTACCCTGCACTGGAAGGTGGATTCTTAACTACTGGACCACCAGGGACGTCCCACTCATTGGGATTTTCTTTCCTGATCCTTTTCTTCCATAGTGTCCTCAGCCCTGCTAATCAGACTTCTCTCTTTCCTTCAAGATTATGTGCCAGGCCACCCCCTTTTGATGTCCCAAGAAACTCTGTTCTGTCTACTTTATTGTGAAGGGCAGTTTGGCTCCCTGCAGCCTACTAGACTATAGGCCTTCCTTTCCTTATTCAGAGATTTGTCAATGTGCAACAAAACTCATCTTACTGGTCATGACTCTTGTTTGTAAACAACAGAAAATTACTCTGGCTAATCTAAGCAGGAAAGGAATTGGTTGGAAGGCCATAGTAGCCCTCAGAATCAAAGGAAAAGGTATAGAACCAGGATCAGAAAATGGGCAGGATCCAAAGAAAGCTTAGCAAGCAAGAATGCTGCCAAGGTCATACACAAGAGTGGTCTGGTTGGGATGCTCCTGTGGGTACCACTAAAGACGCACAGCTTGCTGTCAGTGGTGCCGCTGCCCCCATATGCAGTGTGACAGCTGCTGCATCCTTGTTTCCATTATTGCAAATGTGTGCTTAGTCGCTCAGTCATATCCGACTCTTTGTGAACCCATGGACTATAGCCTGCCAGGCTCCTCTGTCCATGGGGATTCTCTAGGCAAGGATACTGGTATGGGTTGCCATGCCCTCTTCCCCAGGGGATCTTCCCAACCCAGGGATCAAACCCAGATCTCACACATTACAGGTAGATTCTTTACCATCTGAGCCATGAGGAAAGCTCATTATTGCAAACGATTTCTGTCTTTAAATCTTGAGGTCATGATACCAAAACACTGACTGGACTGGCCTAGCTTGGGTCATGTGATTGCTCTGATGATTAGAGAGTGGGGACAGGAAACAGGCCCTCCTCCACTGCTGTAGGCCCTGCCTCCTACTAAGTATCATACCATGGGCGGATTTACCCCAACACGCAAGGCAATACTGAAAACAAGGAACTAAAAAAAGGGAAATGTCCCCTGAAGTCTTCAGTGCTGGTTCTCATCATTTAGCGTCACGTGGGGCCCTGAAGGATTTATCCATTACTCTGAATGAGATCAGAATTTGTTTGTAGGTTTCAATGAGATGGGGGACATCACCTACCTTGTATTTAATAGAATTATTTGGATTCTATGTTGAGAATAGATTTCAGGGACACAGAAGCAAAAGGAAGGGAGACCAGTTGGGTCTTTCTTTACACTTTCTGAGAGAAGGGCATCCTGTTATTCTGTTGGGATTTCTAACAGTGTGATATGCCTCTTTCGAATTCTGGTGCTGCAGAAGACTCTTGAGAGTCCCTTGGACAGCAAGGAGATCAGACCAGGCAATCCTAAAAGAAATCAACCCTGAATAGTCTTTGGAAGGACTGATGCTGAAGCTGAAGCTCCCGTACTTTGGCTACCTGATGAGAAGAGCCAACTCATTGGAAAAGACCTTGATGCTGGGAAAGAGTGAAGGCAGGAGGAGAAGAGGATAACAGAGGATGAGATGGTTAGATGGCATCACTGATTAAATGTACATGAACTTGAGCAAGCTCTGGGAGATGGTGAGGAACAGGGAGGCCTGGCATGCTGCAGTCCATGGGGTCGCCAAGAGTCGGACGTGCCTTGGTGTCTGAACAACAATAACATGTGCCTCTACCCTACTACTCTCCTCTCTAACCAGGCTTTTTTATTGACCCTCAAATATGATGTGCCCCATTTTAAAATAGCCATTTTGCATCTGCTTTCATTTATCTTTGATGATTTCCATGCACTTTTGGCCAGTTTCCAGTCTGGCTGTAGGAATAAGTGTCTTAGGCAGTCAGGCCTGCCATCTTGGTATACGGACTAAATGGGTGAAAAGGATCCTTCAGCATCAACTCAGCCAGCGAAGAAGCCGATATTCCTCTACACATAGATGTGAAGGATGACTGTTTCGGAGACATACAGTCTCTTTGCTGCTTGCCTCATGGCTCCCCTTATTATATGTTTATAAATTTAGTGTATAGAAGTCTTAGCTCAGCTATGATTTGAGAACCTTCCAGTCCAGGCACTTTAAAACAGCCAAGTACCTGTGAATTATTGTTTGCATAATATTTAACTCAAAGTATACATTTTAACCTTGAGTCCCTTGGCTGGCTTCCCACCTGCTAGTCTTCATCTGTGCACTGACTGAGCAAATGAAAATTGACTTGACTTCTCACAAGTTCTGTCCTTTCTCCCAGTGCTGGCTCTGCTTATTCTCTTCATTGTGTCATTCCTTTATTTGCTGAATTGGCCTAGTCTCTGGATGGTAAGAAATGTGACCTTCATAAGAATGTCATCAGCTCTCACATTAACTTACTGTTCCCCAAGTTTATATACTCAACAAATATTTATTCCCTTGAATTTTTATCTTCATAACTATCCTGAGAGAAGTAGACAGAGAGCCAGTTAATACTTATTTTGTTTGCTTTTTTATTATTTAGAAGAGTTATTCAAGTAATTTTGATGACTTAAGAAACTGGTTGCAGGGACATGAATCAGGAAGAAAAGGAGATGTCTAGGCATCTATCCTGGGATAAAGTCATTTCCACCAAGCCCAGAGCTATTCCTCATGCAGCCTTGCAGTAAATCATTGCTTTGTGTTGTGGACAGCAGTGATGGTTTGTCTTCTGTGGAAAACTATGTTTACAAATAGAGGCCTTGCTTCCTTTCAGGTTATAGTGGGGCATTTACTTCACCTTCTTTCAGCCTTTAACGCCTCAGTCGGTTCTGCCCTGTTGCAGAGACCGCTGCATTTTCTTTGCAGATAACACTCTATATCATTTATTTATTCTGTCTCCACTGTCACCACCATTCCTATCCTAGAAAACCACAGTAGCCTCCTAAATATCTCCTGTATCTACTCTTGCTTACCTTTAAGCTCGTTAGTCATGGTTATCTTCAAATATGTAGATAAGATAATGTTATTCACCAATGGCTTTCCATGTAACAGAGGATAAAATGGGAATTTTCTACTGCAGTCCATCAGACACTACACAGTGGCACCTTCCCTCTCTCTTCCCACATGGTTCTGCTGCCTGGCTCACTCTGCTCACCTCACTGGCCCTTTTTTAGTGTCAGGATTCACCAAATTCCAGGACTTCCCCAGTGGCTCAGTGGTAGAGAATCCATCTGCAATGAAGGAGACACAGGAGACATGGGTTTGCTCCTTGGGTCAGGAAGATCCCCTGGAGGAGGAAATGGCAACCCACTTCAGTGTTCTTTCCTGGAAAATCTCAGGGATGGAGGTGCCTGGTGGGCTGCAGTCCAAGGGGTCACAAAGAGTCGGACACAAATGAGACGCATGCACATTTCACCAAGTTCCTCTCCATCTTAGCGATTCTGCACTGCTATTTCTTCTGTGCCAGGAGTTTTCTTCTTCTGGTTATTTGTGTGGCTGGCTCCTTCTCAGCCTTCAGGTCTCAGCTTAAGTTACCTCTTTGGAGAGTTTTCTCTGGTCCTCTCATGTCTCCTGTTATTCTCTGTTATGCTTTCCTATTTATTTCCTTGTTAGTGCTTATTATAAGCAGTAATTATTTGGCTTATTGGCCTGTTTATTTTATTGCCTATCTCCCACTAGACTGAAATGATAGCTGGTAAGTTTTATAGAGTACTTGCTCTGTGCCAGGCAGTGGTGTTTAACATGAATTAATTTGTTCATTATAATGATCCTATGAGGTAAGTACTATATGATCACCGGTTTACAGATGGAGAAACTGAGGTACAGAGAGGTGAAGCATCTTGCTCCGTGTCACACAGGCTGGAAAGTGGCAGAGCCAGGATGTGAACCCAGGTGGCCCAGCTCCAGCGTTCCCGCTTCTCACCTCAACGCCCTGTTGGCTCCACGGTGGCATGTTGCTTTTTGACCGTTTGCGCCCAGTGCCAGAATGGTGCCTGCTGTGTGCTGTGATGAGGACAGTTGTCCCTGTTGGGTAGGTGAGAATCAACCATCTCTGGTAGACCGCTGAGTCAGGGCAGAGGGAGAGATGAACTTCCTCTGTAAGGAGCTGTAATGGTTGGGAAGGAAAAATGACTGAGCCAGCTCAGCGTCCATCACTCAGATTTCTCTGAGATCTCAACCTCTACCATTCCTACCTGGGGCCCCATGTGTGCAAATTAGTGGTAAAAAGATGGTTGACCCACAGGTGTGTCATAAAATGGTGGCACAAGCTATATTGCCTTGGGGGCACCTTTAACAGAGGATATCAGCTTTCCCTGGTCTCCTCCTCTCCTCCTTTGCTACAGACCACCATCATGAAGACTTGGGGCATCAGTGGAGCTGCCAGAAAGTGGCAGCAGCGATTGATGGAGGTTCTGGTGAGGTCATGTGAAACAGAGAGCTCCTGCAGGCTGAATGAGTCATCTGTCAGCACTTCCCTGCACACATTTCACTGTGTGTGTTTGTGTGTGTGTGTATCTGTGTTTATATATATTTGTAGAGTCTATGAGATCTCGCATTAAAAGTCAGGACTGGATTCATTCATTGGCCTTGAATTAATATTGTTAATATGACGTCAGTGATGCCACTTCTGGTGAAAGTGAGAAGTGTTAGTTGCTCAGTTGTGTCTGACTCTTTGCCACCCCATAGACTGTAGCGCACCAGGCTCATCTGTCCTTGGGATTCTCCGGGCAAGAACACTGGAGTGGAAGACATTCCCTTCTCCAGAGGATCTTCCCCACTTAGATCCCACTTGGGATCTTCTTTAATCCCACTTAGGGATTGAACCCGGGGCTCTTGCATTGCAGGCAGATTCTTTACCATCTGAGCTACCTTCTTTAACTCCATAAACATCTATTCAGTAGACACTTATTGGCAGCAGACACTGCCAATTCAGTAGATATTGTTTCAGGCACTGTGATAAGTACTGTTGATACTGAATATCAATGATCCTTGGCTTTGGGGAGCTTACAGTGGAGCTTAAAATGTAGAATATATGAACGTGTAAATAATTAATTACAAAAATGTGATAAGTTATAAGGTAGAGGGAAGTACAGAGTGCTTTGGGATTCCTAAGAAAGCAGCACTTAATTCAGACTGAGGACGTGAGGCAAAGGGCAGAGAAAATATCCCAGAGGAGATGACAGTTGATCTGAGTCTGAAAATGTGAGCAAACTTGGACAGACAGGGAAGAGGGTGAGGGAAGAGGAAGCGAGTCTGAGCAGATGCACCAGTGTGTACAGAGTCACTGGGAAATGAGAGAGGGTGGGAAACCAGAGGCATGGACAGATGTGGGAGAGTGATATTGAGATGTGACAACTTACAGGTAGGTGGGAGTCAGATCATTGGCACTTTAATGGGTTTAGATTTTATCCTGAGGCAGTGAGATCCACTGAATTGTTTTAGACAGAGAAATGCTATTATTAGGTTATATTGTAGAAAGGCCAGTGTGGAGAATGGCTTGATGGGAACTGAGACTAAAATTTGAGGCCAGTTAAGAGACTGTTGCAGCAACTCTGATGAGAAAGAATGTAGTGTGAACTGAGGCAAGGTCAGTGGTCTGGAGAGGAAGGGAGTGATTCTAGACAATTAAGTAGGTAGAATCCAAAGGACTTGGTGACTATCTGGATGTGGGATTTAGTGGAAAGCAAGTTTCTCACTTGGCTGACTTGGTGGTTGGGTGGTGTTATTTACTTAAATAGGAACTAGAGAAGGGGGAATAATGTGTGTGCATGTGTGCATGCATGTGTTTAGAGAGATAATTTCAGTTTTGGACATGCTCAGTTTAGATGCCTGTGGATCATTCCAGTGGAGATACCTAGTAGGGAGGGCTATAGAACTGGCATATAGCAGAAACTCTTTATGTATTTATCATATGAGTGAAAATGGTAAAGCTCTGGGGTGCAAGGATAGATGTGTTAGTCATCACAACACCTTATTACCTTTATGATCATATAGATGGTAGTTGCTTTCATGGGAGTTGCTAGAGTCATCTAGCAAGAGTATACAGTAAAGAGATGAGCTCTCAAGTGGTCATAATTTAAGGCATCAGGGAACAGTAGCCTGAAAAGGAGACATAAGGAGCTTTCAGAGGTAGGAGAAACTCCAGGAGAGAGAAAGGACCAAGGAGTCATTGGGGCAGATGCCAGAGAAGGAGCCATAGCTGATGGAGAAAAGTCATGAACTGGAAGGGAAGAACTGGAAAACTCCCATTTAGTTTACCAGTTAGCAGAGACATTGGCTGGAGAAGTTTAATACTGAACTTTCACCATGTGCCAGGCATGTGTGATATACCATGCATACAACGGCACAAATATACTTCAGTTGGGTTTCAGTGAAGGGATGGCAGCTGAATCCAGATTGTGTTGAATTGATGAAAGGATAGTTGGTGAGAAAGTGGAGAGACAAGTATAGAGGACACCCCTCCGCGAGGTGTCTGTGGGGGGAGGAAAGAGACTGATGAGAATCAGAGGGATGTTGTCTCCAAAGAATTTCCCCTTCTCTTCCCTTCCTTTTACATTACATTTCATTCTTTCTTTTCATTTTCTCCCTCTTTTCCTCCCTCCCTCCTTGACAGGGTAAGTTCCTTGAGGAAGTGGGAAAGGTTGGGATGGATAGAAAGATTAATCCTGGACAAGAGGAAAAACCCATGATGGAAACAGAGGTGTGGTTAAGAGTGCAGATGAATCTTGTTGTTTATCTATTTTATATATCGTAGTGTGTCTCTGTTAACCCGAAACTCCTAATTTATCCTACTTTATAACACAGGGAACTATCTTCAATATCTTCCATGATGGAAAAGAGTCTGTGAAAGGTATATGTATCTAAATCACTTTGCTCTACACCTGAAACTAACACAACATTGTAAATCAACTATACGTCAATTAAAAAAGTTAAAAGAGAAAGTCACGCAAAAGACAAAAAAAAAAAAAAGAGTGGAGGCAAAAAGGTGGAGATCAGGTAGAGAATGAACGGAGTTTTTTCCTGATGTCCTTGTTTCTGTCTCTGCCCAGGAGTCAGGGCGATGGCGAGACAGGGGACTTAAAAAGGGAGAGAAAGCTTAGAAATTGTTGAAGTGAGGAATGGGAATGGGACTCACTGAAGGATTGCAAAGCAGCACAGAAAGCGGAGACCTTTGACTTTATGCCTCCTCGCTCTCCCAGTGTATGTGTATATGTGTGGTTCTCCCTCTAATGGTCCTGATGTGGGATGGAGAGCGGGTGAGGGGCCCTGAGCCAACCTGCGGATTCACTCAACATGTCTGACAGACTCTTCAAAGTCTAATCCTTAGGTAAGACTCTCAAAGATGAGTTGAAAAGAATTGCAAGCATACTGCCAATTTGTAGGACTAAAACTTTGCTGAAATAATAGTGTACCTCACTCTGTTCAAAATCCAAAAAACCCAGCTACTGGGTCATTGCTTTAAGACAGCCAGATGGTAGAACTCAACACAGATGTCTGGAAAACCCAGAAAATAAATGGGTAGAAGTGAGTGGTGAGGTGACTCCACTGAGTAGGAAGAATGAACTAGAAAGCAATGAAATGTGGGGAATCTGGCATTCTTATAATTACTTACGATATACATTAACTTACTTTGTGGAGGCACCGAGATATTCCCCCTCACCCCAACCCTGAGTTTTCAGTTCTATAATTAAGAGGATCTGATGAGAGAAGTAACACAGCCAGGGAGATGTCATAGACTCAAGGGCACAGCCATTGAAGATGAAACTCCTCTAGCTTTTTTAGGAATTCATCAAATAGGAAGAAAGACTGGGGGCCTCTGTTTTTTTTTCCACCTAGCTTTATTGGGATATAATTGACAAAATCATAAGATACTTAAAGTGACAACATGATGATTTGACATATGCAAATATTGTGAAAAGAGTCCCGTGATCTACTGTCTTAGCAAATTTCAATGTACAGTAAGTAGTATTACGTGTAATCACCATGCTGTGACAGCGGCCTCAGAATTTAATCAACTGTAATTGAAGCTTTGTACCCTTCGACCAACTTCTTTCCATTTCCTTCGCTTCCTCAGCTCCTGGCAACCACATTCTATTCCCACTTTCTGTGAGTTTGACTTTGTAAAAAAAACAAAAAGTGTCCACATATAGGCTTCCCAGGAGGCGCTAGTGGTAAAGAATTTGCCTGCCAATGCAGGAGACCCAAGAGATGCAAGAGATGCAGGTTTGATCCCTGGGTCAGCATGTCCACATATAAGTAATGCCATGCAATATTTGTCTTTTTCCATCTGATGTTTCACTTAGCATATTGTCCTTCAGGTTCATCCATTCTGTCACAAATGGCAGGATTTCTTTCTTTTTTGAGGATGAATAATATTCCATTGTGTGTATGTACATTTTAAAATCTATTCATCTCACAGAGGAAACCAGAATTGAAAGAGACATGTGTACCCCAATATTCATCACAGCACTGTTTACAACAGCCAGGACATGGAAGCAACCTAGATGTCTATCGGCAGACTAATGGATAAGAAAGCTGTGGTACATATACACAATGGAATATTATTCAGATATTCAAAAGAATGCATTTGAATCAGTTCTAATGAGGTGGATGAAACTGGAGCCTATTATACAGAGCGAAGTAAGTCAGAAAAACACCAATACAGTATACTAACGCATATATATGGAATTTAGAAAGATGGTAACTATGACCCTATATGTGAGACAGCAAAAGAGACACAGCTGTAAAGAACAGACTTTTGGACTCTGTGAGAGAAGATGAGGGTGGGATGATATGAGAGAATAGCACTGAAACATGTATGTTATCATATGTGAAACAGATCACCAGTCCAGGTTCGATGAATGAGACAGGGTGCTCAGGGCTGGTGCACTGGGACGACCCTGAGGGATGGGATGGGGAGGGAGGTGGGAGGGGGGTTCAGGATGGGGAACACATGTACACCCATGGCTGATTCATATGAATGTATGGCAAAAACCACCAAAATATTGTAAAGTAATTAGCTTCCAATTAAAATAAATTAAAAAAACAGACATGCATTAAGCACAAGTAAAAAAAAATCCATTCATCTGCCAAGAGATGCTTAGTTTTTTCCATCTTTTGGCTATTTTGAGTAGTGATGCAGTGAATATGAGGTGCAGATATCTCTTTGAGGTGGTGATTTCAGTTTCTCTGGATATATACCCAGAAATGGGATTTCTGGATCACATGGTAGTTCTAGTTTCAACTTTTTGAGGAAACTCCATACTGTTTTCCATAGTGGCTGCACCAATTTACATTCCCACCAACCACGTGCAAGGGTTCCCTTTTCTGTCCATTCATGCCAGCATTTGTTACCTCTTATCTTTTCGATAATAGACATCCTAACAGGTGTGAGATGATATCTCATTGTGGCTTTGATTTGCATTTCAGGGAACCCTGGTTTCGATGCTGCTCTGAGCTTTGTTTCATCACATAGTTTAATGAGTGTGTAAGTTGCCATAGAATTTTAGAGCTGGAAGGGGTAAGTGTGCATTTGCATGCCAATCACGGTTTTAGTCATAGCCCAAAGACAGCTGTATTTCCTTTTCATCTTACAGGGGACTGACTTCTGGTTTCTTGTGAACTTTCTGTAATGAGTTGTTGTTCAGTCACTCCGTTGTATCTGACTTTTTGTGACCCCCATGGACTATTGCATGCCAGGTTTCCCTGTCCTTCACCATCCCCCGGAGCTTGGTCAAACTTGTGTCCATTGAGTGGTGATGCCATCCAGCCATCTTGTCCTCTGTCATCCCCTTCTTCTGCCTTCAATCTTTCCCAGCATCAGGGTCTTTTCTAATAGTTGGCTCTTCACATTAGGTGGCCAAAGTATTGGAGCTTCTGTTTCAGCATCAGTTCTTCCAATGAGTAGTTGTGATTCTGCCTGATCCACCAAGTTCCACTATTTGCTTGCTTTCTAGGCTTAAGCCTGTTCTGCCCTGCTTGAATAATGTATAAAAGTCTACTTTTTGCAAAATATAGGATCACCATAGGTGTAGTTGCAATGGCTCCTCCTGTATCCTTCAACTGAATATGAGTTTCTATCTCAGATAAAGGATGAAAGTAGGACTTGGGTATTTTCTCCAGGGATGCAGGTAAGGGTGTTGGGAAGTAGTGATTCCTGTGTGTGTGTTAGTCGCTCAGTCATGTCTGGCTCTTTGTGACCCCAGGGACTGTAGCGCAGCAGGCTCCTTTGTCCATGAAATTCTCCAGGCAAGAATACTGGAGTGGGTTGCCATTTCCTTCTCCAGTGATTACTGTTGAGAGCCAAAAAGCTTATAGCTGTATTTACTGGTTTTATATCCTTCTGCTCACTTCAGCAGAGAACTGGGCTGATGATGTCATTTCTCATATAAACTCCAAGAAATTGACACTGTATCTGACTGCCTAGTAAAATGACTTCCATCAATCATTATCCCTGTCTAATAGCATTACAATGTTAAAAACGAATGTTCTCGCCAAAGACTTGGGATTTTTAATATAGTTAAGCGTTGGTCTGTGGCTGTAGGTTCCCTTCCCTTCAACCCCCAGCTGAAATCTTGTTCTCGGAAGCTCCTCTGATCTGAACCGACCAAGTGGAAGGCCCTTGGGGGAAGGGCACAGTGAACTGTTGAGTAACATTGCAGTAGGTGGCGCTCTTTCCCCTGAATCCAAGCCAGTTTCCAGTGCTGCTGCTGGCTAAAGGCTTGTCACATTCCGGGGAAGCGTGAACTGAAATGAGTACCCAATATTAACGCATATATATGGAATCTAGAAAAATGGTACTGATGAACCTGTTTTCAGGACAGCAGTGGAGACTCAGACACAGAGAACAGACTTGTGGACGCGGGATGGAGGGATGGGGGAGGAGAGGGTGGGACAAACTGAGAGTGACGCTGAAACACATACATTACCATTCATAAAATAGATAGCCAGCGGGAATTCGCTGTGTGGCTCTGGGAGCTCAAACCTGGTACCCTGAGACAACCTAGAGGGGTGGGAGGGGGTGGGAGGTGGGAGGGAGTTTCAAGAGGGAGGGGACCTATGTCCAGCTGTGGCTGATTCATGTTGTACGGCAGAAACGAACACAATACTGTAAAACAATTATCTTTCAATTAAAAATAATAATAAAAAAGAACTGAAAGGAGGACCTGCCTGAAATCTATCAAAAGCCAGATTTCCCCCCAAGCCTCACAGTATGGATGGTTGAATTGCAAGCAGTGATTAACTATGTAGGTAGATTAATAAACAAATCTAGAGAGCATTTATACAGATAGCTTCAAAATTCAATTTCAGCCAAGGTAAAGCCTTAGCTCCCTATTTCTTAGAGCATTCTAGATAGAGATGCAATTTCATTCATCTAAAAATACAAAATTTATTCTGACATATATGAAACCTAAGATGCAACTTATCTTAATACACAATTTAGGTTTCATAAGATTTCTTGTTGCCTTTCACAGACCTGGATGCCAGCTTCACAACCTGGCCATGCCCTATTTGAGATATTACATTTTACTGAGTTTCAGCAAGGCTATGTATAAACCTGTCTATAATAAATTCACTATTTGCAAACCATTGTTCAATTCCTGTTTTGAATTCTCCCTCTTTTTCTTTTTTTCCCCTTTCTTTTTTTCCAGTTTCATCATTGGTTTGTGTTTCTAACTCTGGTATCAGGCAGGAAGTCTGGGTCAGGGATGATGTCAGTCTAGTGGGGAATGAATTGATTAAGAATCCAGATTTTATGTATACAGTTAGCATTATTAAAAGATGGATCTTTTCCATCATGGTCCCTGGTGGTTCAGATGGTAAGGAGTATACCTGCAATGTGGGAGGCCCAGGTTCGATACCTGGGTCAGGAAGACCCACTGGAGAAGAGGATGGTTACCCAGTCCGGTATTCTTGCCTGGAAAATTCCACAGACAGAACAGCCTGGTAGGCTACAGTCCATGGGGTCGCAAAGAGTTGGACATGACTGAGCAACTAATACGTGCATGTGCACGCGCGTGCGCGCGCACACACACACACACACACACTCACTCACTCCATGTTCATTGTAGAAGGGTTAGAAAATATAGTTAGGAAAAAGAAAAACCTAAATCACCAAAATGGTAGCATTTTGGTATATTTACTTTTAGACTCCTTGTGTGTTTTTTTTTCTCTGCTTAGATAAATCACAGCTCCCCACCTCTCCACCCCCAATTAGGCTATCAAAATTCTGGTAGGAAACAGTAGCACCCTGCCTAGGGCCTATTTTCAAAGGTGGGGCAGGTTCAGGAAAACTGATAAGGTCCCCTGGGCTATGGTGGGGAGCTGTTACTACTCCTTGACCTGACAGTTCTAAACTGGGGAGGTTAATGGGTGGGAAGGATGCAATCCATCCTTGCCCTTCAGCTTCTATAGAGTTCTATCAAGGAAGGACCACAGCAGAAGCGCCAAGGGCTGAGGTAAGTGAGGTCAAGGTGTTTACTGGTAGGTAGCCTTGGTGCTAATTGCACAGAAGCAATTCTGGGTCCACCATAATAACATGATACAGTTCTTACTCTGAGTTCTGGTAATCTCTCCCTCCCCCGACCCCTTCAGACTCCTTACTCTTACTAGGCCCTCTATGATCCTCTGTGTGTGCATGGTTAGTTGCTCAGATCAGTTGTTTTCAAATCTTGACGACCCCATGGATTACAAGCTGCTCAGGCTCCTCTGCCCATGGGATTTTTCCAGGCAAAAATACTGGAGTGGGTTGTCATTTCCTCCTCCAGGGGATCTTCCTAACCTAGGGATTGAACCCACGTCTCCTGCATCGGCAGGCAGATTGTTTACCACTGAACTACCAGGGACTGGCAGACTATAGTCCTTGGGGTTGCAAAAGAGTCAGACATGACTTAGGGACTAAAAAAGCAAGAAAAAAAAAAAAGTTTCTGTGTCCCCTGTTAACTTCCCTGAACCCATCTCTCATCTTTGTAAATAAAAAGTCCCTTTATTAATCTTTTCTCTGGTACCAAGTTTGAGAATGCCATCTGTTGTCTGCCTAGATCCTGACCAGTACCCACAGTGTTCACCAGTTTTCACAGTTTGTTAGTCATTATATATATATTGCATTCAAAAATTTTTCTTTTCAGTAATAAACCACTGACACATTTATTAAGCATTCAAGAACAGAAGTTACAAATTCCATTGCACCTTCAAAATAGGTTGCAAGACTACAAAAGATTCAGCCCCAATTTTGTGCACCTTGGAAAACAAATTCAAATGTCTACTGTGGTCTGTGACCACAATGGCTTTCAAAGCTACTGAAAAAATAAAAAAAAAAACCAAACAAATAAATATGTTTTTTTGAGCAAAAATGATCTTTGGGTAAAGTAGTATTAATCCTTAAAGATAAATACCTTATTTGGGACTTATGTCATTGTAGAACATGAGTTTAAATTTAATGATTTTAACTATCAGTCATATTTTGATTATTGCTTCTACCTCATTCTCTAATTTCTCCCCTTCTGGAATTCCAGTGAGATGTATTTTTAATCTTCGTACCTCTCCTATCCTCTTTCTTATCATTTCCATCTCTTTATCTCTCATTGCTACATTTGAGATGATTTCTTTACATCTATGTTCTCCTCAGCCATCTTTAATCCCTTTTATTTGCTGAATTTTACGTTTTCATATCTAGAAGTTCTGTTTGGTTATTTTCAGATCTGTCAGTTCTTTCTACACAGTTCATTAGGGTTCTTTCCTTAAGGTTTTAAGTCTTTCTATCATTTGAAACATAATTATTTCATAGTCTCTTTCAGGTTATTCTATTATTGACAAGAAAAATACATTTTTTGTATTTTTTGCAAAAATCATTTTTGCAATGGTTGTATTTTGTAATTTTTGAGCTCATTTCAGCCAGAATATATTTGCTTGTGTGTTTGTATGCCTTTAGAATGTTTCTGTGTTTGGTGGTTTAGAAGGCTTGCTTTCAAACAGTTTTGTGTTTGCTTTTGCTGGGCTTGAACCCCCAAGGGTTTCACTTGTTTGGGTCTTAGTTTTTACATTAATTTCTTGTGTGAAGATTCCCACACCATCGAGTTGTATGAATTTAGACTCACATATATGTGTGGAACAGGCCTGGACCTGCTGTTTCTGGTGGGAGTTCTCCTTGAGCTGATGAGTGGAGCTCTTCTCTAGCCCCACTGCACTGAGATAGCCATTCAGGAGTCCTGGCTTTATACAGGGGTGGATAGGGGAGGGTTTCCGTTCCTACTCTCTGCATGGTACATTCCAAGACTAAGCTGCTTGCTCCTTTGTGGATGTTAAGCCCCAATCCTTGCTCATAAGCTTATCACTTTGGCTTTATGCTCCTCCTTCATGTCTGGCTATTGGAGATTTTCCTTTCTTTTCAGCTCTGCTAGGTGTTCATTTCTTTTGGTTCTTTATTCAGTATTTCTGTGAGTTTTTACTGAAGTGAGGCTCTGTGTTCTGATGCTTTAGTATCCCGATGTATAGGTCATAACTTGGTTTTCTGCCTAATCATTCTGATTTGGAAAGATGCCTATTCTGTATAGTTATCATCTCTAATGACTACTTGACAGAAAGGGTCTATTGTTGTTCAGTCGCTAAGTCATGTCTGACTCTTTGTGACCCCATGGACTGCAGCATTCCAGTCTTCTCTGTCCTTCACGAACTCCTAAAGTTTGATCAAATTCATGTCTATTGAGTCGGTGATGCTATCCAACCATTTCATCCTCTGTTGCCCCTTTCCCCTCTTGCCCTCAGTCTTTCCCAGCATTAGGGTCTTTTCTAATGAGTCGGCTCTTTGCATCAGGTGGTCAAAGTATTGGAACTTCAGCTTCAGCAACAGTCTTTCCAGTGAATATTTAGGGTTGATTTCCTTTAGAACTGACTGGCTTGATCTCCTTACTGTCCAAGGGACTCTCAAGAGTCTCCTCTAGGACTAGAGTTTGAAAGCATCAATTCTTTGGCACTCAGCCTTCTTTATAGTCCAACTCTTACATCTGTACATGACTGCTGGAAAAGAAGAGTCTGAAATAGGTTGTAAAGGACTGTCTTTAGACTTGCATTTGTTGGGTTAACATACTTTTCCAGAACTTATGTTCTGGAACTTGAGCAAGTTACTTGACTTCTTCATGCTTCTATTTCCTTACCTGAAAGTGTAGATAAAAATACATGGCCTTGGCCACTTTTCTAGTGATGCTGTAACAAGTTACTACAAATTTGGTGGTTTTCAAGCAACAGAAACGTATTCCCTCATACTTCTGGAGGTTGTAAGTATGAAATTAAGGTGTTGGTAGAACCAGACTCCCTCTGGAGGTTCTAGGAGAGAACCTGTTCTTTGTCTCTTCCAGCTCGTGGTGGCTGCAGGCATTTCTTTTTTTCTCTCTTTTAAAACTTTTAATTTTGTATTGGCATATAGCTGATTAACAGTGTTGTGATAGTTTTAGGTGAACAGAGAAGGGACTCAGCCATACAGATACATGTATGCATTCTCCCCCAAACCCCCCTCCCATCCAGGCTGCCACATAACATTGAGCAGAGTTCCATGTTCTGTAAAGTAGTTCCTTCTCGGTTATTGCAGGCATTTCTTGATCTGTGGCTGCATTGCTCCAATCTCTGCTTCAGCCTTCACATTGCCTTCTCTTCTGTGGGTCCCTTTGCCTGTCTCTCATTGTGTCTTGATTCCCACGTAAATCATAACTGATGTTAGGCTCAGGGGAACAGCTCTTTCCCTGTGACCATTGCTTTGTGTGTATCAAGCAGGCACTGGTCCTAGGCTCCCAACAACATCAATATATTTCCTCATTTGTTCAATCCTGTAATTCATTTAAAATAGTTAGAAAATTGCTGTGCCAATACCTATATAAGAAACAAATGTATTAGAAGAGTTTGGGATTCATTTGCTGCTCTGGTCATCGCTCAGCCTTACCCAAGGCGGCAGCGGTCCAGTCCAACACTGTGCTCACAAGTTACTTGGATTAATCTTCATTTTGTTTTTATCTTCTTCACTACAGATATAGAATACTTGAAATACAATCAGTTCATTTGTTTTAGGCTTTTCTTTCCTGTTCCCATAATTGTTGATTTCATTTTGTTTTCTGAATATGCAGTATATTAACACATTATTGACTGGCAGAAACTAATGCCTGTGGCCAGCGATTTGTTCTGTAAGCGAATATTGAAAACACTGGTCAATAACGTTCTAGTAACAAAAGACCTATTAATATGTCTCTGGTCAATAAATTGTTAACATGCTTCTGTAAGTCAGAAACATACCAGAGGGTATGCTTAGAGAGATGTCACTCCCTTTTTCATCCCTTCTCTCTACCCCTTTCTCTCCCCTTACACCTTATAAGTAACCAAATTTGTTATTTTTGGCTTCATCGGTCCTGTTTCTTTTCATAAATACCAAATACCCTTTCTTATTTCATTTTCTTTCTTACACAAAATATGCTCTTTTGCTCTTTGGGAAGCAACTTTCTTAATGGCAGAGGCAAGAAAGGATGAGATACCACTACTCACTATTTTCAGAATTCTTTTTAAGTTTGCCTTTATGCCTCTCCCAGCACATATTAAGAGTGAGGGCTCATCATCTGAGCTGGCTGTGAATTATAAGGTGCATATGAATCACTTGGGATCTTATGGAAAGGCCGGTGTAGTAGTTCTTGTTTGTGGCTAAGATTCTGTGTTTGGAATAAGCTCCCAGGTGATACTGAGGCTGCTGGTCCTGGGTCACACGTTCGAAGCCAGACCCCAGACAACACGTGGTTGTGACTGCATCACAGGTGGTCTCCTTTGGCTCTCAGAGAACTTCAGACCACAGTTTAGAACTCAAAACACATACTTGTCTAAACTGTGTCTTGGTCCCCACGTAAATCATAACTGATGTTAGGCTCAGGAAAACAGCTCTTAGTTCCTTGCGTAGTTCAGGGAAGTTTATCTTTGTATAACCAGTGCTGCTTCTTGAGGGTGGAGGTGATAGTATGCTGGAGGAGATGCACATGGACTGCATTTTCACGTATCGGTGACGTTTATCTTTCTTGCTTATTTCTGTTCTGGTTCCCTTCCGGCTTCTCTGTCCAATGGCTTCATAAACTGCTTTTTTTTTTTTTTTTAAAGAGAGTCAAGTTGTTTGAGCATGGATGTTAATTATTAAGCAACACACCAACTTTGTTCTAAAAGGAAAAAGATAGGGTATGACCTATGTTATGGTGTTCTATGACAAGGGGAATGCCATTTAAACCCAGATACTTAGGATCATCTGTGTCTTATTTCCTGTATTTGGGGACAAATACGGTAGTTTTGGGGCTTCCCTCAGTTGGTAAAGAATCTGCCTACAATGTAGGAGACCTGGGTTTGAATCCTGGGTTGGAAAGACCCCCTGGAGAAGGAAATGGCAATCCACTCCACTACTCTTGCCTGGAGAATCCCATGGACAAAGGAGCCTGGCAGACTACAGTCCCTGAGGTCGCAAAGAGTCAGACACTACTGAGCGACTAAACCACCACCACCACGGTAGTCTTAAAACATCTCCATTTTCCCATTATTACACTTCTGCCTTCTTATACAGCCACTTAGCTCCTCCTCCAGCCCAGAACTTTTCTGGGAGTCCTTGGGGCCCATTTCAATTGTGCTCATACTCATTTGTTTCATTTCCTTGGGGGCTGACACCTGCATCTCTTTCCTGGACCTCCTCACACAGATCCCACTTACACAAACACAATAAAACAGATAATCATACTTATCAATAAATAAATATTTGGAGGTCGTCAGCTGCCCACCAGTCCTGCAAATAAACTCCAAATGCCAGTTTGGGCTAATTTTACTTTAACTTACTCTTATGACATTGAAAGAGTATTTCATTTATTTTTAGCTTTATTTTATTTTATTATTGTTATTTTTTGGTTGTGCCACTTGGCTTGTGGGATCTTAGTTCCCTAACCAGGGATCACACTCAGACCCCCTGCAGTGGAAGCACAGAGTTCTATTCACTGGACTGTCCAGGAGCTCCGTATTTCTAGCTTTAAACTGAGGTAGAGTTGTGTCCAGAAATGTATTGAGCGTGGTGTGTTTCATTCTAGGAAAAAGCTGCAGTGGTTATTCTGGGCCTACGGTTTCTAATTAGTGAAACCACTTTGGCACTTACCACCTCCCCCAACAAAAAAAAATCAAATTTATAATAAGAAGAGCCAGTGCCTTTTTACCCTGGAATGAACCTTAAAGAAGATAACAAGACTGAGCCCCCTCTTACTGAATGGGGCTCTTCAGTCCTTTCTGGACAATAGTCATAATCTAAAATGCATCACATGTAATTTCGGCATCATTTAGCACAGCTGTCCGTCTGCAAGAGCAGAGCCTGCAACTGAGCTTCCATGGAGACCAGAGCGTCCTCCTTTTAAACATGTCATGTGCAGTCAGCTGGAGGTCACTTGGAAGGGAGCACAGGGGAGCTTGGTTTGTGTCCCTTTGTTCTTCGCTACTTACCTTCTCATAAAAATATATATTCAATTTACAAACGCACCGGCATAAGCTTCTCCAGCAAGTGCAAATATTTACCTGGGAGAAGAAAGGAAAATAATGTCTAAACCAGAGCTTTCATTTTCTGTTCGACTTTGATGTTACTTTTTTTTATTTGAAGTCCGAGAATAACAAATTGAATTCCTTTTGTAAAAGTGAGACATGGCAAAGGTTGAATAAAAATTCAACTCAGTGTGAAATTTAGTCAAGGAGATAAATGCTGCCTTTCACTAATAGAAGGCATATGGTCTATACAGTTTCCTTAGCATCATTTTTACAAAAATTAAAAACAATTTTAATTGAAGTATAGTTGACTTACAGTGTTGTGTTAATTTCTGCTGTACAGAAAGTGACTCAGTTTTATATATATAGGTATACATTCTTTATAATATTCTTTTCCATATGGTTTATCGCAGGATGGTGAATATAGTTTCCTGTGCCTTAGCATCATCTTTAAGAATTTTTTTTTGAGCAGGGCATGGGGGAAAGAGATTTATGTATGTATGACTGAGTTGCTGATTGACAGAGTTCATGAATGGGTCTTTTGAAGTGAGAACAATCTAATCCTGGAGCCACAGAACCACCCACAAATGTCACACTAGATTTCGGCTGTCAATATGCCTTCTTATTTTATTGCCATTTTCTTTTGCTCTTAGCTTTCATCAGCCATTGTTCTTCAAATAGTTGGACCAAACTAGCATGTTGTGAATACATTTTTTTTTTTTCTATAGGCAGAATTAAAGATTGATGTTTCATGTCTGTTAAACTCACTTTTAGGGAACTTTGTCATTTACGAATATATCCAGTGAAACTTTTTGTGCAGGAAAGTTACTCATACCACATGGATCTTGGAAGGCAGATCACTTGGAGGTTAGGTACCTTTGTCAACCCCAAAACTATTTCTCTTTGAAGTGATGTGAGAGAATGCCAGGATAAAGAGCTGTTTAGGATATCTGCTGAGATTTCATTTCATAGCAATAGGAAACAAAACAAAACAAAACATGAAACCCTTGGGAAGTTTTGGTGCCAAATTCTTTGCATCCTTGTGACGCTAAGCCTCAATGTGCATAATCACCGGCATATATTAATAGAAGACTTCTAACTGCTGCCCTGACGGGTAAGGTCTGGCCTGTGCCAAGGCTGTGGGCCCCTGGCGTTCAGCCTGCCTGTGTGTCCTGTGCACTGCTGGGATGGGCTTCGAGCTGCTGGCTGTTTTGAGTTTATTTGGCACGAGGGTGTATCTTTTTGGCTGCAAGAGGAAGGAGGCCATTTTGTGTGAACTGTGTTGGTGGTGGTGGTGAAAGTGGGAAGACAGAGGACCAGGGAGAAAGAAGGATCACATGTTGGACTGGAGCTGAGGCAGAGGGAACGGTCCTCAGTGCTCGAGCCCTGGGTCTGAGACAGCACGGCTTTTACTCTCCCAGCTCTGTGACCTGGGGCCAAAGAAGCATCTTCACGTTTCTTTTTTTGCAAACTTTTTATTTTGTATTGGGGTATGGCTGATTAGAGCTTACGGGGGGTGGGGGGTGGGGTGGGGCGCTAGTGGTAAAGACCTCGCCTGCCAATGCAGGAGACGTAAGAGAGGCAGGTTTGATCCCTGGGTCAGGAATATCCCCTGGAGGAGGGCACGGCAACCCACTCCAGCATTCCTGCCTAGAGAATCCCGTGAACAGAGGAGCCTGGTGGGGGGCAGTCCACTGGGTCGCACAGAGTTGGACACGACGGAAGCGGCTTAGCACAGCACCCAGCTGGTTAACGATGTGATGGTTTCAGGCGGACAGCAGAGGCACTCAGCCACACGTATATGTGTATCCGTTCTCCCCCAGACTCCCCTCCCATTTCTGTTTGAGCTACAACATGGCTCTGGAGAATGGGAACACGGAAAATGGGAAGAAATGTGTCATGAGGAGGGGATGGTGACCTAGAAGCAGGGAAGGTTCCACTCTCATGAGGTCTCACGGTGGGCACGGGCAGCAGCGGTGGTGGGGGTGCTGCTTGTGGAAGGAGCTACAGAGGGGGTCTGGAGAAAGAGAGGAAAAATAGGGCTGCTGTCATGTGGGGGCCGCAGCGGACAGGTTGTTTTCTAAGTGTGTGTGAGGTATCCTCAGGAGGCGCAGGGATAGAGCTGGCAGAAGCCTGCAGGGACTTGATCATTGGAGCTGGGAGCTAGGTTAGAAGCTAGAAGGCTGGTTAGAAGCTAGAGGGCTTCTCAGGTGGCTCAGCAGTAAAGAACCTGCTGCCGTTCAGGAGACGCAGGAGACACGGGTTCGATTCCTGGGTCAGGAAGATCCCCTGGAGGAGGAAATGGCAACCCACTCCAGTATTTTGCCTGAAAAATCCCACAGACAGAGAAGCCTGGTGGGCTACTGTCCATGGGATAGCAAAGAGTTGGGCACGACTGAGCACACACACACAGAGGTTTAGAGACATTAAAATTTGGGTATTTGTCATGACTCTGTGCTCACAGCCTGGTGAAGCTCGGGAATATTCCACTTATATTACCCAAAACTTTCTTTTTGCTAGCAATGTATCAATGACTAATGTTAGGATTAGTGAAATTTATTCTCTAAGTGAGTAGAAATCACAAAGAGCCTATGGAAATTATTATAAGGGTATGTGCCCCTAGTCTCATATCCTCTTGGCTCACTTTTCTATTCTAGTTGTTGCTGTGACAACCAGCTGTGCTCAGGTGTAACCTGGTCACACCTCACATCAGTTGCATCATTTACCAGTTGCTCTCTGTCCTGGGGTATCTCTGCTCACATCACCTGGGACACCTGCAGAAATCTTCTCAGTCATTCTGATGCAGCCCCATACTCAAAAGTGTGATGGTAGGACCCTGTAGATATGTCTGACTCTTTGCGACCCCATGGACTGTAGCCCACCAGGCTCTTCTGTCCATGGAATTCTTCAGGCAAGAATACTGCAGTGGGTTGCCATTTTCTTCTCCAGGCAATCTTCCTGACTCAGGGATTGAACCAGGGTCTCCTGCATTGCAGGCAGATTCTTTACCATCTGAGTCACCAGATGGTAAGCCTATAGGGAAGCCTATAGATAACCCATGACCAATGGGTAATGGGAGCATATGAATAAATTCTCTCATCTTTTTTCCTTTGTGGGGATAATTCTGAAGCAGTTCCTACGTGGCTCTTCTGAGTGTCCCCAGGAGGAGAGGACCCCAGTTGCCCAAGAGAGGACTAGAGGACTCGCTTAGTAACACACCTTATTTTTACTTTTCCTCCTTCCATGTTTCACTCTTCCCAGCCTCTCCACCCACACTTCTGTTCCCAGAAGTCATTGTCTCAGGCTCCACTTTTGCAGGGAGCCTAGTCTAGGACAAGGTGAAAGAGCTCTACATGCACTGGAGTTTTTCTTACTTTCTTACCAATGACGTCCCTGGATAGAGGTGAGAGTTGATGGGGAAATGGGCATGTCCAATTTCTAATGGATAGCAGAAATCTGTTATTGTCAAACTCAGTGAGGACTAGAGGACTAACTTGGTATGATCTAGGGACTATTTTTATTTAGAAATCACTGAGACAGAGCCTTGACATTAACGAGTTCACAAATCCTTTGGGGAGGCAAACGTGTTCATAACTTACAGAGTAGAGAGTGCTGAAGGGAGGATTAGCATGTGTTAAGTGTGTAGGGACTTTTCCCTGGTGGTTCAATGGTTAAGACTGTGTCTTCACTGTAGGGGCTGGGTTCAATCTCTGGTTGGGGAACTAAGATCCCATGTGCCATTTGGCATGATCTTAAATAAATAAAATAACAATAAGAATAATAAAGTATTTTTTAAAAATGAAATGCTAGAAAAAAAAGAATGAAGAGAAAGGAACAGTTAATTTTTATTGGAAGTGAGAAGGGTTGGGGTCAGGGAGGCCTCCGGAGAAGAGAAGATATTTTATCTGGACCTTGAGAGATGAAAAGGCTATTGAAGATAGTGAATTGAAGAGCTGGAGAAGCTTGAAAAGGATCTTCCTTAAATGGAATTGGGGTGAGCTTTATGGTCCTCCCAGCTTAAGGTACAGAGGCCTGCAGCCCCCCTTGGCCCTAATTTCTCTCCCTTTTTTCTTCTAAATAGGGTTTTGATTGCTCTTTCACAATCTGCTTTCTCAGAGGTATTCTGCCTTACCTTTTCTCTTTATCTCTTTATTGGGTATGCTTTATCATTCTCTTTTCTATAGGGAAGGGTCAGGGCTGTAGTTTTTTTTACCTTGCCTGCGTTCACTGTGGAGGCCTTATCTCTGGATGCTGGATACCGGAAGGGGGCTTAATTGTTCTGAGGGGTCTCTCTTCTACCAAGAAGTGGGACCGCCTTAGTCAATATGGGGCTTTTCATAGGTACGATAGATTCACAAGATCACTGGTTGAGAAACTCAAGGTCAAGTACCTTGAAGACGGAGAGGTCACATTTGCAGGCTTATTTCTCTCCTGATTCTGTCTGCATTGATTATCATGAAGTGTGGATTCTTATATCACTGAAGCAGGCAGTGCTGAACAAGGAGGTAGTAGTAGTTTCTTTTTTCTTTTTTGAATGGGACCAGGGGTGCATTTATTTCTTCCAATGTAGAGACCTAAGAATTGTACAGTTTGGCTGCAGGAAGGGTGGGCTTGGTGGGAAAGGCAGGTGACTAGGAGGGCAGGGCATTGTCCTCAGTCAGATTCTCTGCTGATAACCTGACTCAGCCATCATTTGCATGTCTGTCCCTCTTCATTTCACTGGCATCCAGATGACACATTTTTGAGTTTTAACTTCCAATAAGGGAAACAAAATTGTCCAGGACATCTTGTCTCACCAGGTCAAAGGAGCAAGTGTTAGTGTTTGAACCTACCTCTGTTCAATTGCTTGACACTACTGTGCAGAGGAAAGTCTGCATTGTGGGTGGGCTTTTGAAGGTAGTTGAGAAGTGGGCATGGCGGTATCTGTATTGTTGCCTCAGTCCATCTCCTCTCTAGCTGCCAGCCCACACTATTCTCCCTAGCTGCCCTGACTAGCATGTTCCATCACATGCATATCTGTGGATGCTCACTTCACTTCCAACATAGAGGCAACCCAAGGGTACCAAAGGGGAATGGGTGATCCTTTTAAAATAATAGAGCTTGACGAGGTTCATTTATAAAAAGACTATTTCTAACATTGTGGGTGAGAAGAGCCACCAAGAATAGGGCAGTACCCCAGAGCTTGCGTCACTGGAGCTGTTATCAGCTTTTGTCCCAAAGGTTTGGGAAGATGGGATGATTTCTGGAACCTAAAAGAAGAGAGAGTCATGGGCAATGAGAGATCAGTGATTTCTAACTGAGGGCCATAGCCAGACAAGTGACTCTGCAGAGAGAGGGAGAGATCCAGGGAAATAATGACCTTTCTCTCACTTTTCCTCTCTCATGTCGCCTACTGGGACTCTCCAAAAAGAAAAGAGAGTCATGGGCAATGAGAGATCAGTGATTTCTAACTGAGGGCCATAGCCAGACAAGTGACTCTGCAGAGAGAGAGAGAGAGATCCAGGGAAATAATGACCTTTCTCTCACTTTTCCTCACTCATGTCGCCTACTGGGGCTCTCCACTGGCCAAACCAGCTGGAACCAGAGGGCACCCAGCCCTGTTTACATACTGCATATAGGTTAGCCTCCAGGCAGAGAGCTGGGTAGAGAAGGTTGGAGAATGGATGGGAGGGAATATTGGCACAGACACACAGTGACTGTATCAAAAGATGTCTCAGGATCAGTGTAAGAGTGTTCATCAGTCTCTCTGCCTACAATCTACCATTGCTGTCCCTCCCCCCCTGGTTCCACTGTGATCTTACCTAGTATTGTTACTCACCATTCTTCCATCTATGGATTAAAATGGAGGGTAACAAATGCTCTTTGAAGATATGGCTGATCAATCATAGCTCTTCTTTTCACTCAACTTGGGTTTAGTATCAACATCCTTCTTAATATAGTGGCCAATGCAGCCATCCCCAATCAATTGGTATTGATTTGACATGGAAGAAATTTGCCATCCCTCGCTTATTCAGTAAATCTGTCACTTACCTACTTCATACACAATAATGGAGAAAAAACAAAGTATGATTGAGACAATTAGAATAAAATAATAAATCTCATTTTTAAAAAATGAAAAAAAGAGAAATAAAGTATTTTTCAGTTTGTGCATTCTCTAGTGAAAAAAAATCTGAAATACAGATGGTGGCCACAATCCTTGTTTCTAGAATTAGTGATGCAGCCTCAGCTGGCATTGAAGACTCCCCATGTTGCTGTTGAACTTTTATTATTAAACATCTACATCTAGTGTCCTAGACACTGTGTTAAGTACTTTACACAATCATCTTACTTATTACTTATAGCAGTCCTCATAGGAAGTTACTTATTTTTCTCCATTTTACAATTGAGGAAACCTCGGCTTAGTAAGATTAAATTACTTGCTCAAAGTGTCAAACTCAAATCTTTCTGAGCCCAAAGCCTGTGCTCTTTTTTTCTTTTCTTTCTTTATTTTTTATTGAAGTATAGTTGATTTACAATGTTGTGTTAATTTCTGCTATATAGCAAAGTGACTCAGTTATATACATATATACATTCTTTTAAGTATTCTTTTCCATTATGCTTTATTACAGGATATTGAAAACAGTTCCCTGTGCCATACAGTGGGACCTTGTTGCTTATCCATCCTGTATGTGATAGTTTGGGTCTGCTAACCTGAAACTCCCAGTCCATCCCTCCCAACGCCCCACCACCCCCACACTTGGCAACCACAAGTCTGTTCTCTGTGTCTGTGAGTCTGTTTCATAGATAGATTCATTTGTGGCATATTTTAGATTCCATTTAGATTCCACATTCCACTTAGTGGTGTTGACTAATTGAACAGAGGTGATAAGTGATATCATATGAAATTTGTCTTTCTGACTTAGTGTGTTAAACTCTAGGCCCATCCAAGTTGCTGCAGATGAAAACCCATGCTCTGGCCTTTAGGTAATAAAGACTTAGCCTTCTGTGTTCTCTTTGGCAAACAATTCTGCCGGCTGGAGAACCAGTGAGGTCACCCTCTCTAGTCCCTCACCCTCCTACAACTTAAGCAGTTATCTTCCTGATTCTCTAGTAAGAAGAAATACTACTGTATTTATGCCTATAACCCTTGTATCTTAGATGCACATGTGTGACGGGCTTGGGGAATCACACACTATATCACACTTCAACCAGACCCAGGCCCCACCAGAAACTTGAGGAACTTTCTACAGTGGGTGGTCAGAAAGTAGGCTGTTATCACGCCACTGAATAGGAAGGAGGTTGGTGACGGTATAGACATTAACAGATAAAGTATTATGTAACGTAAAGGAAGCCAAGACTTTCTCTGGTTAGGTTTTGTTTAATGGCTATCCAGCTAGGTAGCCAGTGAATTTTGATGTGTCAAACACTGTGCTTGGTGGTGGGATTGTTAAGAATCAAGGTGATTAAAGACATTAGAATAGTCCCGAGTTTTGCAGTGCACATTTCCTCTCTTGGGGCAAGGTTAAGTTCACTCGGGAACCCATCACACGTTCATCAACCTTGGAATGAAGTGACCAGCTTTGGCATTGTCCTCATCAGCAGCTTTGGGCTGGGATCCTTTTGGAAGGGTGGCTGCTCCAGCCACTTCCATATCAGAGTGCTTGGCTGGGTCCTGCTTGTGTGGAGCATGTCCTCCTTGACGGCCACTCCTAGCCTGGTGGAGTCTTCAACATCTCTCCCAAGCACTCACTATACTAAACAGGTTATAGGACTGAGGAATCAAGTGTCCTGAGTTTGGGCCCCAGTTCTGCTCTTTACTTTCTGTTTTATTCTAGACAAGTCACTTTTCCTCTCTGGGCTTTACACTTTTAGATGGCAGTAACTTCTACAACCTATGGTTTTACAGTTGTTATAGATACTCATAGATTCTTCTGGAACCAGGCTATGTCATATGTTTTAGCACCCACTGTTTTCCTTGACAGAAGGAGTCTTTCCTCCCCACCCCCGATTTTAAAAACATGTTTTATATTGTTTACAAAACAAAAAACTATAATAAATTTTTTTATTGGAGTAGGATTGCTTTATAATATTGTGTTGGTTTCTGCTGAACAACCAAGTGAATCAGCTATACATGTACATTTATCTCCTCCCTCTTGAGCCACCCTCTCCATCCCACCCCTTCAGGTCACACAGAACACTGAGCTGAGCTCCCTGTGCTATATAGCAGCTTTTTGTAGTGGCTGTGGCTATTTACAGCTTTATTGCCTCCAGATGGACCAGGTAATGCAGAGTTCATTTAGCTCTTTGCTACGCCAAGTGTGGTCTGTAGACCAGTAGCACTGATATCACCTGGGGGCTTATTTACAACGTGGAGTCTCAGATCCTAGCCAGACCTGTTAAATTAGAATCTTCATTTTTAAGAGACCTCTAGGTGATTGGTACTAACATTAAAGTTCGAGAAGCATGAAGCCCAACGTGCAGGAAAATCTTATGGATTTCTCCAGCTGTTAAATCAGAATCACAGTGTTGAATTCTGGGTACTCACTGCTCAGGTGAATTTTAGCACGCAGCTAGACTTGAGAATCTCCGAAGAACCTCACACAGAGCGGAGGTCTGTGCCTTTGTGTAGAATAGGGGACAGAAGATGGGCCTGTAATTCAGCTGGAGGAGAATCAGGCCAGAGAAAGCCTTCTGGAGGTAATGTTTTGAAGCGCTTGGAGAGCATGTGAGGTCAGCGAGGCAGAGAGAAGCTGAAGGGCTCTCTTGACGCAGGCGGTGTGTGGGGAGCATGTGGCTGGGGGCTCTTCCGGAGATGAGGCAGGGGCCGCCTCTGCCGTACCTGGGAGTTTGTACTTCATCTCAGGGGCAGTGGGAGTGGGAGTGGGGTGGGTGATGGCTGAAAATGTTTTCAGAGGAGAGTGATGTAATTAGATTTGCATTTTAGGAAGCACTGGCTTCCAGCATGAACAGCAGATCCTTTGAAGGTGGAGGAGAATGAAAGCAGAGAGAACAGTCTGGGAACAATTTCAAGGAGGAAACAAACTAAAGTGACTGTCAGGAAGGGTGGAAAGGAAGAGAGGAATTGAGACTCGCTTTGCTGGTAACTAATTTTATGGAAGAAGATAATGAGGGAGGAGTTTGGAATGATCCCAAGGTTTCTGGTGTGTGGTCTAGGGAATGGTGGATAGTTCACCATGACAACATATAATACAGAGGAGAAAGAACAGGCTTGGGATGAGAGAAAGGAAAAAGGAAAGGAGGAGAAGATGAGCAAGGCTTTTTACATGTTTAAGTTGCCTGTGCAATGAATGACTATGGATGTAGTTGGAAGTAGTTGGATATCAAAGCTCAGAAGAATGGTCTGGCCTAGAAATGTTGATTTGAGAATTATTAATAAATAAAAAAGTAATCAATTACATGTATTTGAATTTATAGGAATCCTCCCAAGAAGAGGGTAAAACGTCAGAAGAGTAGAGAGCCTCATGCGGGGTATCAAGCATTTGAAGATCAGATGAAGAGAGAGGTTGATACTTGCAGAAATAGCCAGAAAGGTAAGTGGAAAACTGAAGGGGAGGGTGTCACAGATGCCAAAGAGAAAGGAGAAGCAAGGGAGGGTACCCAGACAAGAAGGATGTGGGACATAAATATTTCCTGGAGCTGATAATCATGTCATTCTTAGGACAATGAGACTTGGTGATTATGGGTGCTGTTAGAGCAGCTACATGAGTCTGTCAGATGTAGATTCTCACTTGATACTTAATGACTTGCATTCAAGCAAATAAGTTTTCATTTCAACAAATATTTTTTGAATGCCTGGTTTGTGTGAGGTACCAGGGCTCTAGAGACGAACAAACATAGGACCCTGGCCCCTAGGATCCTATTCCTGTATCTCAGTGAGATTTTCCAGTGGAGGATGGAGCCCTCTGTCTCTGAAATTGTCCTCAGGTTGCCTGAAGACAGATCCACAGATGCAGCCTCTTACTTGTTGAGCCCCTGTGGTATGCTGGGAACTGGGCCAACCCTTCAGGATGCAAATACATATGTTTATTGTGTAAACTGATTCTCTAACCTTCTAGAGTTCTCTTTCTGGTGGGTGATATAGATGGATAACTAGTTAAACTCTACTATAAATTTTTTTTTACTACTAAATTTTAAGTACTCTAATAGAAGTTTCAAGAAGATATCATAGGGAGAACATTCATTGAGTTTCTAATAGATGCTGAGGCAAACTAATAGAGTGACTTCTGCTTGGAAAATCAGCTCTGATTTGTGAATGAACATAGCCTGTGGAGTTGCAGGATAGAATCACATGGGAGTAGGCTGGTTTCACGTGGCTATTGTCTAGTGAGGGGTTGGGGATACATTCCTTTAGTACTATTTCAACAGTTTCACAAAGAGACATTTTACAGAGTAAGATGGAAGGCGGGTAGTTATCAGGAACAGGTGGCTAAGCTTTTCTTTGTCTCACCACTGCATTTCAAGGTCAGCTGTCTTTTTGGAGAAATAGACCCTCCTTTGCTCAAAGTGAAATTGGAGGAGATAGACTTTGCGGGACCTCACTGGTGGTTGAGTGTGTAGCCTCCAGGCTCTAGGGAGCTTGTACTGGTATGAAAGCAGCAGGGGAGGTGCAGACTCTCATTGAATAGGTTGGCTGTTGAGTTTCAATCAGAGGTGTGTTTCTCTTTGGGTGTGTCTGGGGGAGAATCCTGCTGGATGAAAATTCCTCTGAATATTTCATACTGAAGTCTTTGAGTGGTTTTGGAAGCCAGACCTGCATTTTGGGGAGTTTGGAGGTTGTTGCTAGGTTCTTCTCAGTGGGATGGGATGACTAACTGGGGGGACCCATGGTCATCTTCTCTGCCATGAACAAGAAGCACCAAGTCTGAGGGTGGAGGTAGCAGCAGCATATGAGTATCTTTAAATGTAATCATATGATTTCCTTGAGGGAGAGGACGAGCTTTGGTGTTATGTCAAAGCACACAATTGGAAGGCAATTCAATCAGCCACATAGAATGTTGACAAAAGTCCTGTTCAATCATCTGGAGATCAAAGGTGAATATGATACTCTCCTCGCAAGATAAACAACCTGGCCATGGAGATGACATACAAAACAAGCAAGCAGAGTCCAGTGAATGCATCAGGTACTCCGGAAGCCTGAGAGAGCAGCTGATTCTCTGTGAGCTGTGTTTGGGGAGGAAGCAGTCATTGAAAACTCAAAGTGGAGGTGGCACTGGTGCTGGCCTTGAAGGAGAGCAGAGCCTCAGCAAATGGCAGCCCTGACAGGAGAGGCAGTAACAGAGGGGCTGAAAATTGGTTTTACTTGAATCCTGTTTTGTTGTCCAAACAGGACTCAAGTAGGCAGCTTTGTTTAGAGAATTTAATCTTAAGAAATACACTCAAATATCCTATGATATCACTTATAAATAGAACCTACAAAGAAATGATGCAAATGAACTTACAAAACAAAAGCAAACTCAGAGACTTAGAGAATGAACTAATGGATACCAGGGGGAAGGGACAGTTAGGGAGTTTGGGATTGACATGTACACACTGCTCTATTTAAAATGGATAACCAACAAGGACCTTCTGAATAGCACAGGGAACTCTGCTTAATGTCATGTAACAACCTAAATGGGAAAAGAATTTGGAAAAGAATGGGTATGGGTGTATATATATACACACAACTGAATCACTTTGCTGTATACATCAAACTATCACCACATGGTTAATCAACTATGCTCCAATATAAAATAAAAAGTTAACAAAAAACCCCTCAGTATTCAGAGGCCTGAGCTTAGACTGTTGGACTAGCACAGACCTTACTGGGGTCATGCATGCCAGCCTCTGAGTGAACAGCAAGGAAACTAATTGAGGATTTGAGAGGTGGGGTTACAAATTCATCATGAGGTCTTGGGTCTGTACTGAGATTAGAAGCCCTTCTTCATTTCCAATGCTTTCCCCAGTGTACTCACACACTAGCCTCTCTCCCACATCTTCCACCCTTGTCATGACTCATGCAGGAAGGGAGGAAAGATGTAAAATAAATTCTAATGTTCATGGACCAGCAATGAAGTGAAGTCACTCAGTCGTGTCCGACTCTTTGCGACCCCATGGACTGTAGCCTACCAGATCCTCAGTCCATGGGATTTTCCAGGCAAGAATACTGGAGTGGGCTGCCATTTCCTTCTCCAGGGGATCTTCCTGACCCAGGGATCGAACCTGGGTCTCCAGCATTGTAGGCAGACGCTTTACCCTCTGAGCTACTAGGGAAGCCTTGTTGGCAAAGAAGGGCTAGACAAAATTACTTGCCCTCTTAAGCCAAGGACACAGTACACAGAATCCAGGACTGATCTCAACTCACTGGGTTACTATCTGGATGATTCTGCTCAGTGAAATCCAATTCAAGACATGCTTATTGAACCCATACTGTGGGCAAGGCTCAGAGGAAATCAGACCCTCTGTTTCAGGACCAGCATGGAGGCTGCTGTGACTTCATGTCCATTTCAGGGCAGCCTGGACCAAACTGAGAGTGCCTTGTACCCCTTTTCAACCTAGAAGGATGCTTATTTCGGTATGCTTTGGTTGTAGATGCTTATGATCAACATATCTTTGCATCTGTAAAGCAAGTGTGGATTAAATGATGACAGACCTTTCTGAGTGCCTGGCTGATCGTGGAGGGGTTCTGTCCACACTGTCTGCTGTGCCAGATGCTGTGAGTGGCACAGACACTTTCAGACAGATCTGGTGGTGGGTCTCTTTTCCACCTCTGGGAGGCTGTCAAGCAGTGACCCTTGGATTTTATATCAAAGTTAGCTCTTGACCCTGTGCCACCTTGCTGGACATGCCAAAATTAGTAGCATTTGGTCTTTTAAAGATCCGAATTGTCCTCTATTTGTTTCTAACATGTTTACTTACCATTCTAGGAGCTAAGCTATCTGTTCTCTGAACAGATCCTATTTTTCTTAAGGATGTTGCTTAGAATGCTAATAATTTAGTGTTGAAGGAGGGACACACTTGGAATAAACACAGACTGTTAGGTTTATTGAAGCTGCTGCAGTAAAGGATAATACCTTGGAGAGGAACCATGGACCTTCTTTCAGGATTCAGGTTTATGTTGGTTGATTCCACGGAGGGATTAGGAGAGCAGGGGCCAGTTCTGGATCAGATGATGTCAAGGAGCAGGAGGAATTCAGTGACTGGGTATCTTCATAAACTTTATCAAGGAGGCTGGTGGGTTAAAGGTGGGCTAGGAGGAGTTATTAGAAGAGAAACAGCATTCTCTTGTGTTAGAAGAGGGGAGGTCTTGTTATTGTTGAGGTTGTGGAGTGGCCGTGTCTCTGTCTTGTTCCAAACACAACAACAGCATGGCCTCATCCGAGCACCGTTTATGTGCGTTGTTTTTGTTCATTTGGTAACAGCACTTTCTGGCTGCTGACAGGGCCATTTTTCATGTTCTCAGTAGACTGCTCATTTGTAAAATGAGAGGATTGCATAAGATGAATGGTTTTCTAACTGCACTCCCAAGAAGAGAGTTCTGTGGGGAAGCCTTGGGATTATTGTAGGTGCCTTGGAGAGGCAGAATGGACGGGGCTCCTTGTACCCTGACCTCCTCTTAACAGAGAAGCTGCGCTCTTCCGGTTTTACATTGAGCGTTAGGCATTTAACCACATTTTAAACAAAAGAATGTTCTTTTGCTAAAGAAAAGCTTGAAAACTGCTGGACTGGATAAGCCCCAAGGTCTCTCTATAGCTTCAAGTCACAAAGAAGTAAAACAGTTTGTCCTAAATTTATACAGCTGATTGGATTCAGTAGCCTCGGTTTGAATGTCTCCTCTGCCACTGACTTCAGAAGTTTGTTTATTTTATTTAGTTTTTCCCACTGTGTCAGGATTTCAGCATTCCATGTCTAAAGAGCAGGGGGACCGAGACACAGGAAATTTATTTTTATTGAGTCAAACCTCATGAAAAGGATTGCATTTAAAATCTGAAACTTATGTACATCTGGCTCAACAATGTGGGAGGATGAGGAGGAGAGAAAATTAGTAATGAAACCCATTTTTATCATCCTATAGGTGAGGTCTGGGGAATCATGGGCTTCATATTATTTCACAAGTGATCAACTGTGTAGTATGACACATTTAGCACAGATTAAACTAGGTCCTAATTTATTATACAATTCTTTGGTGGATAACTATGCTTCCATTAATTTTATGAGATCCATCATTGTGTATTTGTATTATTGTTGTTCAGTCATTAAGTTGTGTCTGGCTCTTTGCGACTCCATGGAGTGCAGGACGCCAGGCTTTCCTGTCCTTCACTATCCCCCGGACTTAGCTAATAATAATTTATATCATTAGCTACTTGCTTATTAGATGTTTATTTTCTACTCTACTTTGGCAATGTGGCTGTTGGAATTTTCCCTTTAATTCTATATGTATAGTCTTGGCACATTTTAACTCTGGGTGTACTTTGGATGCCTAAGATCCTAAAGTTTTATGGTTATAATTTATGTCTTTTTAATCATCACTGATCAGCTATTGATAGCAATTGATTCAGCTCATAACTTGTCCTAACTTGGACTTCCTTTGAGTTGACAATGACATACTAGAATATACAGGAGTGGCGCTGGCTGATTCTGCTTTGTCTGGGGATTTAATAGCTGCTGTTAACCCCTCTGTGTTACACCATTTGCTTCCTCAAATGTGAAATCTGGAGCTTGGATGGTTGTATAAACTTGGCAACAAGGGTAAAACTCATAATACTTGTTCCCCGAATCCATTCTTTGGTTGTCTGATGGAGCTAGTTCACCAGAAGGAAGGACCACATGCAAACTGATTAGATTCTAGCTCAGGAGAAGTTTGCTCAGTGAACAGGGCAAGAAGAGTTGGACATTGTTAAACTGTGTTTCTCAGTGAGGCGTTTTGAGAATCACTTAAGTGAGCAAAGGATGACAGTATACTCCAGGGTTCAGTGATCTATGGCAAATGCTGCCTGTTTTGTATGTCCCTTATGCTAAGAATAGTTTTTAGATTCTTAATTCAGTTAAAAAAATCAAAAGAATAATCATATTTCATGAGATGTTAAAACTGTGACATTCAGATTCCATTGTTTGTAAATAAAGTTTTATCAGAACACAGCCACTCATTCATTTCCATATTGTCCATGGCTATTTTGTGCTATGATGACAGAGCTGAGTAGTTGGAAAAGAGATCCTATAACCTGAAATGGCCAAAATATTCACTATTTAGCCTTTTGTAGAAAAGACATGTCTAACTTTGGTCTTTGTTAGTGTTGTATGAGAAAAATCTAAGACAATAAATAATCTCATTGAATTATGACTGCTTGCTGGTGAATACTTATTTATTCTAATATTTTTCTGGAGAGTATCTTTTGGAATCAGCATATTTGGTTTTATAGATAGGACCAGACAGAGGTTTAAACATTTTTTTTCTTTAATTCTTTTTCATTTAGAGGCACATTTTCCAATTACTGGACTGATCTTTACTGTTTTTATGGAACCCTAGTTATTACTTTCTCTTCCTGTTTCTGCTTGTGGATGTTTTGCCCATAGCCAGTTTTATGTATGTTGATTTAGCTCATAGGGACCAGGAAAATGAGTGTACTGAGACTTAAAGGTATTGGTGTCCAATAAAGAATGCATGGAAGACTGACTGACTGCAAGGATGCGGAGTTCTCAGGGGCAGGAGAAAGGAGACAGAAGTCCGTAACAGAGTCGTGATGATAATTTGTCAGCAAGTGCGGACCAGCAAAATGCTGCTATTTGAAATTTCAGGGAACTGCTTGGATTGCAGTTTATGTTGCAGGAGGTGTAGAATCTGGAGTAACTGGGCAGAAAATGCCTATTTTTTCCACTTCCCAAGTCACTGAAGGATGCAATGAATTAATCTTTGGTTCAGGGTAAATGCAGAGAAGGGAATCTGAGTTTTCAAGGAGCAAGGTTAACTTGAAAGTGCTGTTTGTTATGAACTCCCAAGAGTTCACAAGAAGACAACTAAATTTCCAGATGAGAACCCCTCCCCGGGGACAGAATATTCTAAATTGAGGGGCATATTTTGCATTTTCAGGCTCATTCCATCTGTCTTTTCTAATCATGCCTGTTACTTACTATGGAATGTGGGTTGTTATGGTGATGTGAGGACAGGAACCATCTGCCTTGCAGAATCTTAGAAAACTTTGTAGACCTCATAATGTTGGTAAAGAGAAGGAAGGAGGGTGTATGCATTTGCAGACCAGCTCAAAAGTGTAAACTTTCACCAAGATTTATGTAGCTTACATAAATTTATGTATTCTGTTCTTCAGGGCATACTCTTGAGAGTATTCGCCTGATTCCACCCACTCATGGTACCTCTAACATCTCATTTGATTCAGTGACTTCTGTTCTGTAAGTCCGATGACCAGCATACTGACCTCAGTTCTAGGGGGAACACATTCTTGAACCTTACTTAGCCTAACAACTTTGAACATCTGGTTGATCAAGTGAATACAGTATCCTGTATGTCATCAACATTGTAGTAAGTTTTGTTGTCAAGTTGATTCTGACTCTTTACAACCCCATGGATTGCAGCACACCAGTCTTCCCTGTCCTTCACTATCTCCTGGAGTTTGCTCAAACTTATGTCCATGGTGGTGCCATCCAACCATCCCATCCTCTGTCGTCCCCTTCTCCTTCTGCCCTTAAGCTTTCCCAGCATCAGGGTCTTTTCTAGTGAGTTGGCTCTTCACATTAGGTGGCCAAAATTTTGGAATTTCAGCTTTGGCATTGTAGTAAGTATGTAGACTCTGTCCAGTACAGTTGTTGAGGGAATTTATTAGTGTTTGCTTCTTCACTGAGAGGGAGTACATGTTTTCATACTGTCCAATTCACCTTCACAGAAGAGTGGACTTAAATCAAGAAATTCTGAGAATCTTTGCCACATTCTCTTCTAGGGATATATGCTAATCACAGGCATGATCATGCCCTGTTGTATAAGTTTAGTCAATTTCTTGATTTCCTCACCATTCACATGGCTTTCTTGCTCCTAAAAATTTCCAAGAAAAAGAAACCATAAAAATGGAATCATAGAAAACGAATAAGCTGTAGGACAATATTTCTTATATCACAGAGTAAAGAAGGACTTTCTAAGCACAAATGCAAAGGGAGAAACCATAAAAATACTGACTTGTTCTAGAACAGAGTTTCACAGCTTCAGCATTATTCACAATTTGGGCTAGATAATTCTTTGTTGTGGGAGGGGGAGTGTTGTGGGGTGTTTGGCAGCATCCCTGGCCTCTATTGACTAGATGCTAGCAATACCCTTTAGTCAGGATAGCCAACAATGCTTCCAGATGTTCTCTAGAGGGTAAAGTCACCCCTGGTTGGGAACCACTGTTATAGAATGATTGTTTGGGATGCAAGGCAAAAAAGAGCCTTCTCCTAGTCAAGTCATGGGGGTTTACCCACAAGGCTTCAGCTTTGCAATGTGAAATTTCAAGGACCCAGCAGGTTAAGGGGCTGACTCTGGTCTCTCTCTCTCTGGTGGGATTTGGGGAGTTTCTTTCAGGGCAGCACTGCTTCTATCTTTACACCCATCTGCCCTTTGTTCTGTCTCTACTCACGTGGCCACTTCTTGTTTCTTTCATTTCTGATCCCATCTCCCTTCTACCTGCATATTCCTTTGGCTTGTCAGCTCTTCCTGTGGAATCTGTGCCTTTCAGATCCTGCTCTGCCGCTATCTGTGTGTGAGAGAAATTTAGCTCCACTAATAACCACGTCTCTGCTGTGATGTCAGACTGCTATAGTCCGAAGCATTATGGGAAGCTGTTCTTGGGTCAGGTGCATATGCCTCACCAACAGCTGTGACCAGGAAGGAAGGGTTACTTGGTATAAAGTATGGGTGCTAAGCAACTGGAGCCGTGAACTGCTGACTCACTCAAAAGGCATTGGTGTGGACGGGAGGTGCTGATTGAGATCTCTAAAGAGGAAGTTTAAAAATTCCATCTATCAAAAAAAAAAAAAAGATCCAATGAGTTTATCTGCATGAGATAAACTGGGTAGAAAATTTAATATGTAACATCTGTGCATGCATGCTCAGTGATGTTGACTGTTTGTGACGCCGAGGACTGTAACCTGCCAGGCTCCACTGTCCACAGAATTTTCCAGGCAAGAATACCAGAATAGGTTGCCATTTCCTCCTCCAGGGGATCTTCCCAAACCAGGAATTGAACCTGAGTCTCCTGTCTCTCCTGCATTGCAGGCAGATTCTTTTACTGCTGAGACATTGGGGAAGCCCCTTACATGGGGAAACCCATGTAACATGGGACTATTATTTAAAAAATGACTTTATGAATTAGTATGTAAAGGACATATGCAAAGGGCAGGAACATGTGGAAAGCAGTCACAAAACTAGAACTATCAAGGCCACAAATACTTGAGAAAATACACAAAGTATAAAAGAAGTGTAAATTATGACAAAGTAAATATAAAGTTTAGCCTTTCAAATTAGTCAAAGATTTAAAATGACAATTTTTTACCCTAATGTTGGTGAAACAGCAAAATAGTCATTCTGGCACCAAAAGAAAAATTGCTGATGTTTATGAAAATCAGTTCAGTAAGTTTTTGGATATATACTCTGGTAAGATAAATGAAAGCATCAAAAATGTTCATACCTTTTAAGTCAGTGTTTTCCTTCGTGAAATTAGCCCTAAATAAATAGAGATGTGAGTAAAGATTATATAGAGGGGTGAAATGTTCATCAGAGCATGCTTTATTTTAACAACATATTGGAATTAACTTAAATATCCAAAGGGGATTGATTAATGCTGTTTTCAAAACCTATTTAGTGATATGAGAAATGCTCAGAATATTATGTTTTGTGAAATGAAGGAGTTGCAAAGCTATTTCAAGTATCATTCGAATTTTGCATGTATTTGTAGAGATATGTACATTGAATTAAAATTGGGAAGCATTTCAATTACTTAACAGTGGTTATTTGTAATTGGTAAGATGACTGGTTGTACCTTCTTATAACTCTTCTGTGTCTTCTAATTTTGTATAGTAAGAGCCCATTACCTATATAGTAAAAAAATTATCATGGTTAAAAAATTCAGTTTGCTAATGTAAATTTTTTTTTTTTATCTTTGAGGTATAATTGAGGTTCACAATATTGTGTTTCAGGTGTTCGGCAAAGTGATTCAGTTATACACACACACCGACACACATATATATATTTCATGTTATTTTCCACTATAGGTACTCAGTTCAGTTCAGCTCAGTCACTCAGTTGTGTCCGACTCTTTGTGACCCCATAAACTGCTGCACTCCAGGCTTCCCTGTCCATCACCAACTCCCAGAGTTTACCCAAACCCATATCCATTGAGTCGGCGATGCCATCCAACCATCACATCCTCTGTCGTCGACTTCTCCTTCTGCCCTCAATCTTATAAACTATAATACCTCAAAACTATAGGTATTAAAAGATATTGAACGTACTTCCCTGTGCTATGGACTTCCCTGGTGGCTCAAACGGTAAAGCATCTGCCTACAGTGAAGAAGACCTGGGTTCAATCCCTGTATTGGGAAGATCTCCTGGAGAAGGAAATAGCAACCCACTCCAGTATTCTTGCCTGGAAAATGCCATGGACAGAGGAACCTGGTAGTCCATGGGGTTGCAAAGAGCCAGACACGACTGAGTGACTTCACTTTCTTTCCCTGTGCTATCCAGTAAATTCTTGTTGCTTACCTATTTTATGTATAGTAGTTTGTTAATCCTATGCTGCTAATTTATGTCTTCCCCACTCCCTTTCCCTTTTGGTAATCGTCTTCTTTTCTACGTCTGTGAGTCTGTTTCTATTTAGTATATAGACTCATTTATGTGATTTAAAAAATTTTGCATAAAAGTGATATCATATAGTATGTCTCTCTGTCTGACTTACTTCACTTAGTATGATATTCTTTAAGTCCACCCATGTTGCTGCAAGTGGCAATATTTCTTTCTATTTTTTATGGTTGAGCAACATTCCATTGTGCTAATGGTAAAATTTAAGATGACATATAGGCTGTACTCTGAAAGGGTCCTCCCAAAATGAGAATATAAAACTATAGTCTATTTTTTTAAATAAAGCAAAACTACAGTCTATGGTACAGCCTTTCAGATTGCAAAATCCACTTTTTCTTCTCACTAAATGTAGACAAATTTCTCAAGGACAGACTCACATTAACTAAGTTTGTAGAGACTGAGGTCTAAAAATATAATGCCTATGAGTTAGGTTGCAATAAGATGTAGAACTATGGAGAAAACTAAATGTTTGTGTTCCCTGGCTAATTTATTTTCTTTCCGTAGCTCACTGTGTGGGAAACCAGATTACAAACATAATATTGTCTTGTGAGCAGGGGATCAGAAGTGGGAGTGTTAATTATAACTTTTTAGTGTTCCATTGCATCAATTTTTAATTGCATGAGACTCTTGGTCTGCAGTGGGCATAAATATGCCGCCAAGGCCAGATAAGTCGAGTCTTCTTTTGTGGACTGAGATTGCACAGGTGTTGCCAAAGTTTGTCTTGTTCTTGATCACCTCTTTCTTTAATTATGTGCAGTGTTTCTGATGAAATTGACATTGGCACATACATTTGCACTCATTATAAAGTAGGCTCAGGTTTCAATTTGTCTTTAACAAAGGATATAGAACTTAACTGAAGGGAGGGACTGCAGAATGGGAGTACACACTCTGGGTCTCAACCCAACTTCCCAAGACCTAAGAGCCCCCGGTGGGAGGGTACATGACTCACAGTGACGCTGTCCACATAAGGTGGGACTTGCCAAATCTCAGATGCTGGGGTTTGTGTTTCAATGCTCTTCCCTTTATATCTGAGGCTTATACATCAACAATCTTAATATGCATGGTGTGTATGTAGGCTCTTTACCATCTTAGCCACCTGGGAAGCCCATATGTATAACACATACTTTTATGTCTTACTGTTTTTTATATATAACTTTGAAGGGCTGGTTTACAAATGTAAGGCTCTCCTGGTTCTTTACCTAGACTCACTTGCTACAATCCAGACCAGTCTTCCTGGGAAGATAAAGCAGGTGTCCTGGCCTCAGCTTTTTAGTGCTACAGCTCTGAAATTCCCCTTATCAGGTCAATAAATGTTATGAAATAAGATGAGAAATTAATGAGTCAGCTATGCCTTAGCCTTCCTCTTCCCCACTCCAGTAGAGAGGTTTTTGGGTTGGTCCAATCAGTTCATACCCTCCCCTGCCCTGTGAATGGGGTCCTGAGTCCATAGTCAAGTTCTTTGGGGCTTTATTATGAAAAACCTGGAGAAAAGAGAGAGGGAGAAAGAACAGGAGGTACAGGACTCCAGGTCTAGGGGTGAAGTTTTGTAAAGAATTTGGAGAGAAAAGTTCTGATGTGAAGGGAAGTGGAACAGAGAAATAAGCTTCCTTCATGGTACTCAAGGGGCTTCCCAGGTGGTGCTAGTGGTAAAAAAATCTGCCTGCCAACGCAGGAGATGCAAGAGACACAGGTTCAATCCCTGGTCAGGAAGATTGCCTTGAGTAGGAGGTGGCAACCTGATCCAGTATTCTTGCCTGGGAAATCACATGGACAGAGGAGGCTGGCATGCTATAGTCCATGGGGTTGTGAAGAGTCAGACACAACTAAGCACATACAAACATAAACATATGGTACTCAGGAAATGCAAATGAAACATTTAGCTTTTTCTGAAATTCTTTTTTTTTTTTTCTGCTGACTATATTTCTTTAGAGATGATACTGTTTTGAGAACTAGACCATATGAATCATTGTTTATTTCTATTAATTTCTGATTAATATATGTGCACATGGTAAACATTTGTATAGAACAAAATGAAAAGTAAGTTTCCCTCCCATCTCTGACCATGAATTGCCCAGTGCTTTATCTCATGCCACTGCATTGTCAGTGTGCCTACCTCTGTAGTTTGAGATAGTCTATACACAGAGAAGCGTATGTATGTAAGTAGCCTCTTGATTTAAAAAAGTAGAGCATTGTACTCATTGTTCAGAATTTTGCTTTTTAAATTTAAAACCACATCTAAAAGTGTTCCATGTTAACACATGTATATGTCTCTCTACCTCTACCTACTTCATTTAAAAAATATTGGTCATGTCTTTATAAGCATTGCAGTCGAAGTAATGAAAAAGTGCTATATCAGTGCTATTGTTAAGTGGTAACTATGGTTCCATGAAGTGTCTTACTAGAGATTTCTGTCAGGTGATCCCAGCTTGCTCACTTGCTCTTCTCAGGTTCTCTCCATTTTTCTGCTCATTGTAGGCAAACACGGTCCAGTGGGCAGGCAAATGTAGCAAGAGGAGTGAGGTATGTTCAGTTCGGCAGGATGCAGTGGTTAGATTAGAGAAATGAAATGTGAGAAAGAAGAAGGACTTCCACTGTCCTACACGGCTTCACTGATTTCAAGTTTGGTTGATTTTTATCCAAATCTTGTTTCAGGGCTCTCTCAGATCCAGACTGCCTGGCCCAGAGAGCCTGGCTCACACACAACTATTCACCTTCAGGAAGCTTACAGCTTCATATGGTGCATTTTGTATATTAGCTCAGTCACCCTCAGAATAGCAATTTTACTTTCATGTACCCTACCTTGGATTTGTTCATATACTATTCACATAATGGAAGGCTGCAAAAGATATTTTTCATATTCTCCCAGGTAAGGTGAAAATGGTTTTCTCAAGTGTGTCTAAATAACCATGGAGACAAAACTCGCTTATCATTGTTCCCAGTCTCCTCACTGGACACTACCCTTTATATAGCTGCTGTTCCAACTTCAAGCCTATGAGATCCACAGAGCAAAAACCTGTGGTGTTTCTTTTAATATCTGCACTAGGACTCAGGCATTTTTTTTTCAATTATAGTTGAAGGAAAAAAGAAAATTACAAGACCAGAGAGATGAAACAGATTTCCCATAAGACACTTTTATTTATTTATTCAGGCTTTTCTCATCGCTCTTCCTAGCCTAGATCTCCCTCCTTCCCGCCACTTCAGTTGAGAAAGTAATTATAGACAACACCAAACAGCATATAAACACTTCCAAAGCCAATTCCTGTTATAAATGAGCCTTTAGGAAGTAAAGTGCTTTGCAGCAGTTTTAAAAACCTCTGAACCTGTTTGGGATGTCAGGACTAAGGATTTGATCCATAAAAATTTCCTAAACAGCTCCATGGAAATTGTAACCATGTGTTTACAACTTTAAAATGCATATCTGAATTGAGATAAACCTGGCAGCCAATGCATATGCCACTGATGCAAATAAAGCATTTTCTCACAAATACGATTTACTTAAATGAGGAAGCAAGTTAGATATGGTGAGGTCCCAGTGTTTCATTTCAGCAAATTGCTTCGAAGTGATGCTCTGATTTTAAAACTTGCGTCTCATTCTGCACTAGGTTCCATGGGTAGTCTGTCCCAGCAACTGTTATCGCTAGAATGACTTTCCCTCTTTGTGTTTGATTGTGCTGATTCTTCTGATTACAAGGAGATGGATATTTTTGGACACCTAGAGTCAGAGAGTAGTCAAGGCTTTTATTCATCTTTTGTTTCCTATCAAATAACATGTCACATTATCTTCAGATATTATCTGCTCTGTCAGATAATGCCTTGTACAGTGAGTTCCTTTGAACTCAGAACGTGGTTCAAGCACGTTGGGGATTTCAAGCTGACTGGTATATTGGTGTTCACACTGGGGGTTTTGCTTGCAGTCCATGGTGGGGACCTATCCCCTGTCAAGTATCTATTCCAGCTGAAGGTGGAGGAACATTGTGACCTCATTTATTATCTTCCTTAGGCCTGTCATACATCCAGTCATAACTTTCCTTTGCCTAATGTAGGATACCAAGGGATAAGTTTTCTATTTTTTTAAAAGTCATTTCTACCCATTCCTATAAACATCAAGAGAGCAGAATTTCTAGTCAAAATACATTTACTTAAAATTTTTTAAAAAATATTTTCTTTTCTTGGAGTAGATATATGATATATAGATATAGATCTATATGTTGTTATATATATATAGTATATTTTGTATCTCCATAGATTTTGAAGATGAACCTTGGCAGTGCTGTGCCTAAGGACAGGAGTCCCACCCACTTCTGTAAAAAGGAAATATTATTATAAGATGGGGTCAAGGATCAGAGACACCATTTGGGAAAATGCCCTATGGCTCTCCTCATACCCAGGTGAATTCTTTGAAATTACACCCAGTTATGGTAGGAAGCAAGAAAGTGTTCAGAGATGAAATGAACTGAATATACCATTCTGATTCACAGGAACTTGTTTGCTGGGTGTAGGAAAGTGGGGTGTTATTAATAGAGTATAATATATTAATAGAAATGTTGAGGGGTAGATCAGGTCAGGAGATGATTGACATTGAAAGGATGATTTAATACTCACAGTGCATGGGAAGAAGGGGCACACCATACCAGGAAGGCCACATGGGAAGCACAGGGGTTGGTCAGGAGGCAGAGGAAGAGGGGAAGCTGTGGGTGAGAGCCTTTCTTGTGGTTTTCATGAAGAGACAGATGAGGCAAGGTAAACGAGCTTCAGTTGGCTAGCTGAATACTTTCAGTGCTCTGGGGGTATAGGACTGTCCTTTGTTCTCTAGTATCTGGCCATAGGCTAATTAAATTTCACCTGGCAGGTGGCTAGTGGTCTGGGATGTGAGAGCCCGATTGAGGAGGTGGTTGGGGGTATGAGCTTTGTATTGCACGGTTTGTATTTGAAAAGCATTCTTTTGGGAGGAGGAGGACTCCTGAGGAAAGGGGTGATAAGGGTAGCAGGAAGCCAAGGCAAGGTGACTTACTGTCTAGCACAAGTTGTGTCTGACATATACATGTAGGGCAGACGGTGAAGTTGTCAAGTTTACAGAAGCTAGAAACAGGGTTAAAACAAATTGTTTAGAGTGCAGACTCCAGAATCAGACTGCCTGAATATGAATCCTGGCTCACCCTCGGCTTCCCGTGATATATTGGCCTTATGGTTTTTCTTCATTTAATCTTTATATTAGTCCAATCATTATATACAGTCTGTGCTCCGTCGAGTCTGACTCTTTGTGACCCTGTGGACTGTAGCCCGCCACACTCCTCTGTTTATAGAACTTTCCAGGCAAGAATACTGGAGTGAATTGTCATTTCCTTCTCTGTATGTAGTCCAAACAGGTTCTATTAGCCCTGTATTGCATATGGGATAACTGCGGCTCAGAGTGACACATGAAAATATTTACAAGAGTTCCTGGCACCTGCTGTGCTGCGCAAAGTCACTTCAATCATATCCAACTCTTTGTGATCCTATGGACTGTAGCCTGGCAGACTCCTCTATTCATGGGGTTCTTCGGGCAAAGAATACTGAAGTGGGTTGCCATGCCCTCCTCCAGGGGATCTTCCCAACCCAGGGATTGAACCTGTCTCCTGCATTGCAGGTGGATGCCAAATAAGTATTTGCTAGTATCATTATTACTCTTTTTTTTAAAATTTCTGGGGATTTAAGCAAGTTGTGATTAACCTTCTCATATACATCTGATGGGCAAAGTTAGTGTTACTGAGATTTGGAAGATTGGAATCACTGAGTCAAGGTAATATATATGTATTTAGTGTGTGTGTGTCTGTGTGTGTATTTGTTGTTGTTCAATCACTCAGTCATGTCTGACTCTGCAACCTAATGGACTGCAGCACGCCAGGCTTCCCTGTCCATTACCAATTCCCAGAGTTTGCTCAAACTCATGTCCATTGAGTTGGTGATGCCATCCAATCATCTTGATATCTATCATCTCCTTCTTCTCCTGCCTTCAGTCTTTCCCAGCATCAGGGTTTTTCCCTAATGAGTTGACTCTTTGCATTAGGCAGCCAAAGTATTAGCGCCTTCAGCTTCCTCATCAGTCCTTCCAGTGATGTGTGTGATATATATATGCATATGTGTGTGCCAAGTTGCTTCAGTTGTGACTACCTCTTTGTGACTTCATGGTCTGTAGCCTGTTTGGCAAGAATACTGGAGTGGGTTGCCATGCCTCCTCCAGGGGATGACCCAGGGATGGAACCTGCATCTCTTATGTCTCCTGCATTCACAGGTGGGTTCTTTACCACTAGCACCACCTGGAAAGCCTGTGTGTGTGTGTGTGTGTGTGTGTGTGTGTGTGTATGTAAAATATATCGATATAAATAAATATATATATGTGTGTGTGTGTATATATATATATATATATATTTTTTTTTTTTTGACAGGAGGTGTCCTGCTAAACAACAAAGAACCACCAAACCTCTCTCTGGACCAAATAAATGACATGGTGGATGGAACTATCTGAAACCGCCCATGTGCAGAAATGGCTGATTCCCTGACTTCCTCACGCCATGATGTTAATTCACTGAGGGAAGCTCTTCTGAGAGGCTCTTCTGTGTGGCCTTGGCCTGTACTTCCCTTTATGTTGTTCACCCTCCACAGGCAAGTCTTAATAAAGAACCATATAGTCTTAAGTCAGACTTCTAGAGTACAGCAGTCTGCTCAAACATGGTCATGAGATGTAACGAGTGGAATAGGCAGCATCCGTGATGTTGTGACAGACAAGCCATGCACTGAGAAGAGTATGCATCAAGCAGGAGCATAATCTAAGAATTTGGGACATGATTCTTAGTTCTGATTGCTGACCTAGCCTGTCCTTGGCCTTTGTTCTTCCTGGCTCCCCAGGAAATCTTGGAAGCGTTTTTACTCAGGTCCCAAGTTCTGAGTTGATTCAGCTGAGATTCAGAACCTTTCTGAACAGCAACTTTCATTAACTTAATAACTGTCTCCTTCTCCAGCTATCTTTTTTGTTACCAGTGCTTTTGGGGGGGATGAAGGATGCTTTTATGTTTCCAGACATATTGTTTGCTCATCTAACCAAGCATACTTGCATCATAGCCCATGATATTGCACTTTAATGTTATTCATTTGGATTGTTGAGTGTGATGGAAGGAGGAAATGGGTGTGACGGTAGTCTTTTCAGCAGAAAAAACTGCAGCAATTGGGAAAAGTTGCATCCCTGTGTTTAAACAGTATAGGCTAAATCCTCCTCTGCACAAATGTGCAGATAACAGTGTGAGGGACCCTGTGGGGACTGCTCGGAGATAACAATGTTTCCCTGATCTGATTACAAGAAATTCTAGACAATGAATAATCAGCACAATAGATTCTGTTTCCAGCAACTGCTATGTGGTAATCACTCTTCCTGATGAAAGTACCAGATTGTTCTGCAAGCCAGTGAGCTGAGCTCTATGGAAACAGAACATACATTTATTCTGGAGAAATGTAAGTTTAGAGAAGTCAGTAAAACCCCCAGTTTCATTTCCTTCATAGCAATGTTTTAAACAAGGGTCCTCCCAGCAACTCTTGGGCTTCCCTGGTGTCTCAGAGGTAAAGAATCTGCCTGCCAGTGCAAGAGACATGGGTTTGATCCCTGGGTCAGGAAGATCCCCTGGAGAAGGAAATGGCAACCCACTCCAGTATTCTTGCCTGGAGAAACCCATGGACAGAGGAGCCTGGTAAGCTATAGTCCATGGGGTCGCAAAAGAGCTGGACATGACTGAGCAACTAGGCAACAATAAAGTCCCTCCCCCACCGCTCTTCTTAGTTCCTAGGGAGAAGTCCTTCAACCTAGTTCTTCAGAAGCCATGAAAAGAAACAGTGAGCCAAAAACAGCACCAACACCCTTTCCTGAAGGAGAAATTGATATTTGTATCTAGTATATGAATTTACTCTTGAGATGTGAAGGCCAGTAATTCTGGGACTTAATGTGTGAAGATTCCTTTGGACATAGAAAGGATGCTTTCTTGTCTTGCTGGAATAGAAATATTTGAAACCCCTTACTCAGGATTTCAGACAAAACCTCCTAAGATTCCCAAATATGGGTTAAAGTCCAAGTTCTCCACTAGCTGGGGTGGGTGGTCTTCAGTAAATTGTTGAATTTCTCTGGAGGTACAACTCCTTCATCAGTATCCATTTAACTTAAAAACTTAAATCATAGGTTTAGTGTAAAAAATCAGAAATGTCAAGGAACAGAAAGAAATAAAAGGTTTTTATTTTTTAAAACTAGTTTTTGCTTTTTTTGGATAAATATCCAGGGGTGGAATTGCTGGATAGTATTGTTACTTCTATTTTTAAATTTTCGAGGAACCACTCTACTGTTTTCCATAGTGGCCGTAGTGGCTGTACTGTTACCAATTACATTGCCACCAAGAATATACTGGCTCTGCCTTTTCACCATATCCTCACCAACATTTGTCATTTATTGTCTTTGTGATAATAGTCATTCTAGCAGGAGTGTAGTGATATTCATTGTGGTTTTGATTTGCACTTCCCTATTGGTTAATGATGTTGAGTATCTTTTCATATGTCTGTTGGCCTGTTGGCCATCTGTATGTCTTATTTGGAAAAATATCTAATTAGCTTCTCTGCTCATTTTTTCCATCCAGTTTTATTGAGATATTATAATTAAGGTAGAGCACAGTATAAGTTTAAGGTGTAGTACATAGTGATTTAACTTATATACATCGTTAAATGGTTATAATATGTTTAGTGAACATTCATCATCATATAGATACAGAATAAAAGAAAAAGAAAAATTTTTCTTCCTTGTGATGAGAACTCTTAGCATTTACTTTAACAACTTTCATGTGTAACATGTAACAATGTTAATTATATTTATTATGTTATATCTTCTATCCCTAGTACCTGTTTATCTTATAACTGGAAGTTTGTACCTTTTAACTGCCTTCATCTGATTCCTTTCCCCCTCACTCCCTGCCTCTGGTAACCACAGATCTGATCTCCTTTTAAATATAAGTTTGTTTGTTTGCTTTTGAAGTGTAATTGTCCTACAGTAGTATGTTAGTCTCTAGTGCACAGCATAGTGATTCAGTATTTCTTTATGTTTCAAAATGATCACTCCAATAAGTCTAGTTTCTGTCTATAATATAACACAAAGATATTATGTTATCATTGACTATACTCCCTATACTGTACATTTCATACCTGTGACTCACTTATTTTGTAACTGGAAGCTTGTACTTCTTCATCTCCCTCACCCATTTTTCTCATACTTCCACCTCCCTCTGCCCATTTTTCAATTGAATTGTTTGCTTTTTTCTTGATGAGTTGTAGGAGTTCTTTATATATTTTGGATATTAACCCCCTGTTGAACATATCATTTGCAAATATCTTCTCTCACAGATACAGAGAACAAATTAGTGGTTACAGGAAGGGGGTGAGGTGAAATAGGTAAAGGAGATTAAGAGGGACAAACTACTAATTGTAAAATTAATAAGTCACAGAGAGGTACAGCACAGGGAATATAGTCAATTTTTTCAATGATTTTGTGTTATATGTAATCTATAAAAATATCAAATCACTATACTGTATACCTGAAACTAATATAAGTCAATAATATTTCAATAAAAGGGTGATTTTTCTTTTTGAGGAATATTTGGAAAATACACAAAAGTATGGAGAAGAAAGAGATAAGGTCATTTCTTTGTGCAGTTATATTGCACTTACAGTTACTTTTTAAATGAAAAATACTTATAATAAGAAATTCAGATAGTATGATAATGGGTGGATTCCCTGGTGGCTCAGAGGGTAAAGAGTCTTCCTGTAATACAGGAGACCTGAGTTTGATCCCTGGGTTGGGAAGATCCCCTGGAGAAGAAAATGGCGACACACCCCAGTATTCTTGCCTGAAAAATAAGAAGTAAGTTCTTTGCCACCGTCTACCGTCAGCCTTCCTCCTTGGGGGTAAACACTGTCAAAAAGATAGTGTGTGCATCTTTTTATGTGATTGCGTGTATTTTCCTATTGAAAAATAGACAATTTTAATGGCTTCATATTATTTATTTGTGTGGATGATGACAAATTTCTTCTAGCATTATCTAATTAGTGGATATTTAGGTTGTTTCTAAGACTTATTATAGCATATTGTTAAAATATATGACGGCCAAATCCTAAGGTCATTGCAAATCCCGATTCTGTAACTACCTCCAAGTTGAGAACCAAAGTGCAAAAAAGGGTTTGCTTTACAGTTTTGTAATCTCATGATGATGGTTTTTCACTTGAAAGGGAAAAAGCTCATATATTGTCCTGGGATTGTGGTCATTGAACAACATCTAGAATTGGCAAATGATCTGCCTTTCCCCCTCCATTCAAAAGAAAATATTCCACCACATTTTTCATTCAAACTTCTCAAATCATCCACTCTATAAATTTACTAAGGAACCAGGCTGTCCTCGGTAGCCTGCAGTTTCATATTTGAAACTGGGACTGAAATGGAAAATTACAGCAGTTGCTCTTCAGATTACTATTATTATCTCTGTAAGCTGTCCACAGACCATTCAGCCAGCATTGGATCTTGTCTCCATCTTTATTTGAACTCGTAAAATATGACATTATAAATCCAGAAATTAAACAGCATTGCTAATACAGAGTTATTTCTGGAGGTGGTGAATGAATGCTAATTATCATCTTTAAAATAATCCCCTAGATGCCAAACATTTTCTGAAATAGCTCTGTTATAATAAATACATCAGCAGATCATCCTTTTATGGGCGTGACTTATGTGTGGACACATTTCTGATGGTGTGATATGGTGCAGGGAGTAGGAAAAGTTCTTTTCCACTCTTCCTGGAACCTTCATGTTCACCAGAGAGGACTCAGGTAGTCCTGGTGAATGTGGAATGCCTTGTATCTTCAGTATTTTACTACAGATAAAAAGTGGATCATGGCTTATTAACTTTATTTAACTAAGACTTCCGAGGTTCTAATCTGAACAGAGGCTTTTACTTATATTTTAGGCTTGTCTTGGGCACAGATGGAATTGGGATCTCCCACATGATTCCATTTGAAGCTACAGGAAGGCGCTCAACTCTGTTTTCCCCATCTCGTTGAACTCCTAAAATTCTACAGTTAGGAACACATTTCTTGGATACAGAATTATCTACATAGGTGTCTTCTTCTAAATTAGATTTACCATGTAGGATGAGAGTTAAAAATACAGATCTGCATCTTGGGATACAGCTGTCTAGATAAGAGAGAACTGCATGGGAGTGTGACATTAACCTGCTGGACAGTGAAATCAGTATAAATAAGTTTACAAAACTTAGATAATTGATTGGCTGTTATTCTTAACCTTGATTCCATTGCTTTGAGGTTTCCAAGGTAGAATGAAGGTTCAATGGCAAGGAACTTTTCCACTAATAATTTCTGCTGTGATTTTGAAGGGAGAAAACAGTGGTATTCAGGATGATTTTTGGTTATGCAAGGCCTAAATCCTCTGAAAATGGTTGAATAGCCCATTTAAAAAAAATTGAGATATAAAATATGGCAGCAGGATTTTTATGCCATTTCTGGGTACAAGAGGGAATAATTTAGATGTGGAAATAATGAAACTTCTGGTACAATTTTATGACTTACAGGAACAGCCAAGCATTTCTCAGAAGTGAAAACTCTCCCGGAAAATCCTTGGCTAACAAAGTATGCTGGATATACTGGGTCCATAGCATTAAAGAAGTGCTTATGCTGATAGAAGGATGTGCATGCGTGTTCGCTCATCTGACTCTTTGTGACCCCAGGACTGGAGCCTGCCAGCCTGCCTGTCCGTAGAATTCTCCAGGCAAGAATACTGGAGTGTTGCCATTTGCTCCTCCTGGGGATCTTCCCAAGGCAGGGATTGAACTCGTGTCTCCTGAATTGTTGGCAGATTCTTCATTGCTGAACCACCAGGGAAGCCAGAAGGATGTGACTGAGGAGGAAGGAAAGAGCTTTGAGAAGATGTGACAGTGTGAGGGAAGCTCAGACTTGAGCAGGAAGTGCTTACGCTGAGACTCCCCAGTCCAGCTCCTGAGGTGAACCTTCATGTTAGCTGCTGTCTCCGTATGGGCAAAGTTCCCACTGTTCAGGCTCTGGAGGCAGGCATCTCCTCCAGACTGACCTTGGCCTTTAAAAGAATGCAAATGATTTTACCGTGGTTAAACATGGGGAAGATCCACTGTCTGAGAAAACCAAACCAGAGTTTGGGGGCAGGAGAGGTTGTTGGAAACAGTTGTTTTGTCATTAGTCCAACATTCATTCTCTGTCATGAGGAGAAGGGAGTGATGGAGGAAGATATGTTTGGATGGCATCATTGACTCAGTGGACATGAGTTTGAGCAAACTCTGGGAGATAGCAAAGGACAGGGAAGCCTGGGGTCTGCAGTCCATGGGGTTTCAAAGAGCCCGACATGACTGAGCTCCTGAACAAACAAAAAGCATTCATTGGGTCATTTAGAAACTGAAAAATTTTGGACTACTCAAGCCTTTCCTTGGCTCTACTAGTCAGGTGAAGAATTCCCCTCCTACACCCTGCACTTTCCCAATCACCCAGGGGTGCCATTTTAGTGTAGGGCAGGGCCAAAAAGGATCCTAGGCACCAAACATTGAAAACATTCACTGGGAGTCATCAAACCTCCTTCCTACAAGGTCTGTGGCTCAAATAGCCCATCGTAGTCTGTGTGCATTGTTACCCGGCGTTGCTTTTGCCCTTTGCCCACTGATTACTTGAGCTGGCACTATTTGTTGGCACTCTTTGTTCCGACTGCTTAGCTTTGTCCCACCCATTCTGGGGCCATGGACATAGCTGATGCTGTATAAGTGAGTGCTTAGGGAGTGGAAGCAAGTCTGAGGTCCACCTGGCTGTGTCCAGTCTTTGGCCTCAAAGTTCTCAGAGCACTCCCATTGACTTCTGCTTGGTCTTTCACCATCGTGATCAGGGAATTGGTACCCCTTTCTCTCACATGGCATGTAACTCTGAGTAAAAAAGGAATGGTAACCTCATTCTTTTATAATTATGGACTCTTTGGGATTTTTTTCTTCTTTTTCATATTCTTTTTCATTTTGATTTATTACAGGTTATTTAATATACATTCTTGTGTTGTACAGTAGCACCTTGTTGTTTATGTTTTATATGTGAAGTAAAGTCAGTTGTGTCTGACTCTTTGCGACCCCATGGACTGTAGCCTACCACGTTCCTTCGTCCATGGGATTTTCCAGGCAAGAGTACTGGGGTGGGTTGCCATTTCCTTCTCCAGAGGATCTTTCCAACCCAGGGATTGAACCTGGGTTTCCTGCATTGTAGGCAGACACTTTACCATCTGAGCCACCAGGGAAGTCAAGTTTTATATGTAGTATATGAATATATGCAGTAGTTTGTACCTGCTAATCTCAGACTTCTAATTCATGCCCCCCTCCCCTCCCCCGACCAACTCTTTGGGATCTTGACTTAAAGAATTTAGCTTAGGAGTGAAGGCTGTTGATATAGAGACTTTTCCCTCTACCATCTCTTCCTGGGCAGAAAACACCAGATATTGGTCCCTTTCAAGGAAAGAGGGGGAAAAGTAACACAGCCTTCTGCATAGGGGTGTGATGCAGGGGTGCCAGCACTTGATTTTACTTATGATGCCTCTAATTTCTGAAAAGTCTTCTACCCTCTATCAAAGAAAAATCTCATCCCCCACATCGCTGAAATTAGCTCCTACTGCTCCTTTATGACGCTTGGTCTCCTATATCCCCATGTTCCATTCCCCAATTTCTTCTGTCCATTTTTGAAGGTCACTCCTGGAGCTAATAGCACATAGGTCTCAGAATAGTCTAAAATTCCTGTGTTATTCTTCAGTTCGGAGTAGTATTAGGAGAACTTATAAAACTGTCATAACTTGGCTCTGCTGGTTCCGGGCTCACACGCATTGTGGAATCCTTTCTGGCTCCTCCTAAGTCATAAGGCCTCTCCTTTAGTCTTGTCTGAATCTCAGGCCTATCCTCAATGCCAGGTCACTGTCTTTCTCACTTTTTCAGGGTCAAGATTATAGATCGTGCCTTTAATCTAGTATGATGCAAAGACAGGATTTCCGTAGAATAAACAACCACTTGGGAAAGAGATAATGGAATGAGAGGGTGAAAATATACCTCTGTTGGAGTGGAAATATGAAGAACAATAAAGAAATATAAATAAAAGAAAGCAAATTGGCCTATTTTACCACCTTTTGAAAGCTGGCTTTTCTTAATTAGTAGTTTCAAGCTACAAGCTAATTTGGACTCACACTACCTCGGTCCAAACTTCGGCTCTACTATGTGACTTTGGACAAGACTCAACCTCCGTGATTTCAAGTTTTTCATCTGCAAAATGAGGATACTAGTAGCATCTACTTTTTTGGGTGGTCGTGAGCACAGTATGCTAGTTCATCAGGACAGTAATTCCTAGTTCAGGTTCTCCAATGCAGGGGGACAAATCAGGGAAGGAACACTGGGTTGGATCTAGAGGTTTGGGAATCAGAGGGCTGAAGTTCTACTGTAAAATGAGGTACATAATACAAAGTCTGCCTATCTGCCAAGGCCATGGTGGTGGTCTAATGGAAGTGAAAACCATAAGATGATGTTCAAACCCTAGTAGGAATCCTTAGATTACCTGCTCTGTTGATGGAGGGACCAGAGTATTTGTGTGAGAGTCTGTGCACGTGCATCTCTGCTCCTGCAGAAAAGGCATTCACCTTAAGCACGTGAGTATTACTGCTATTACTATTAATTTGAATCTTTAAGAAAAAGAATTTGCCAAAGTCATATGGCTTGCAGTAAAATGTTTATATGTACTTCCACTTCCCTGTAGCAGCCACTGCCAGCTTAGTGTTAGTCTGGATAGTCCAAGTAACGGATGCCAACCTGCGATGAGATGTATAAAAGACTTGAAAGGAAAACATTGGTGAGGGACAGCGAGGAATGAGTTGGAGGAGGTAAGCAGAGAGCCATTGGATTGCTGTGCAGGTCTGGGCCCTGTCTTTGTTCTAAGGAAGGAAGCAAGTTCTTAGTTCTAAGTAAGTTTAACCAGGCAAATGGGGGACCTTTGAGATGATCTCCTGTCAGGAGTCCTGCATATCCCAGAAAAGGGTCTGCCTTGGTATCTCTGCTGCTTTTAGTCACTGGCTGGGATCTGCCTCAGGAGAATGTGGCTTTGGTGTTAACACAGTGATGGATTTCAGAGCACAGCAGCGAGGGGCCATTGGTCAACTGTGCTCCTTGCAGTAGAAGATCTAAGAGGTACATTGTCAAGGTGCATAGTTTTTCAAACTGTTTTAAAAAGGTCTTTGTAATCTTATATATTACCCACACATATATCTGCATGAATATGCATACATATCTGCATAAACATTTATGGTTTCATGAATAGGGCCATATTCTACATTTTGTCTTATTGTACAAGTTGCATTTTTCATTAAATAATAATTTGCTATGAATATCATATCAGTACATTTGTATTTTCTGCATTTTTAAAAAAGACTGAATAGAATTTCATTGTTTGGGTGTATTTAATTTTATTCAACTAATCTCAATCAATTAACATTTGTAGTCTTTCTAGTTTTTCACAACTATAAGCAAGGCCATAAAACCCACTCTTACATGCATATCTTTATTTACATGTGTGACTTTTTAAATAAGGTAAATTCCCATCATTGAAACTGTTGAGTCAAAGGGCATGAAATGTAAGCTTGATTCTGCCAGAATGATTTCGATTTTGCCTCTGTGAGTAGTATATGCCAGTGTACTTTCATCTACTGTTATACCAACCCAGGTATTGTCATTCTTTTCAATTGTGCCAGTTTAATGTGTGAAAAAAGAACATATAGGCTTAAATAAGTCAGTTTAAAAGCGGGGGATTTCTAATATCCATGCTTCCTGTGGCTTTCTGTTGTTGGATCTGCGGTGGGACCGACCTCTATTGAGTGCCTGGGATTTGGCTTATGTGGGCTTGGATATTGAACTCAGAAGCAGAGAAGCAAACTGTATATGGTCTCCTGTACCAAATCTCAATCATAAACCCTGGAAAGTTGTCAGAAATGACACCATTAGAGACTTGTTCCCTTTGAACTCCGAGAAATTTTCAAAACCTGGAGACTTCTATTAAAGTGAAAATACTCTCTTTGACCCTCAGATATAATGCAGCATCTAAGGTTTACAGATGGGAAAATGAAATTCCTAGAGCATGCTTCGACCAGGGTCACAGAACTAGCTAATGACAGAATTTAGACTAAAACCAGATTTTCTGACTTCCAATCTACTACCCTACACTGTGAGAATACAAATAACAGTTATTTTATCGTAATTATAGCTAGAAATGCTGGTGTTAGCAAACTCCATGAAAATCAAGGTACTTAAGTAAAATGGAAAAAATGAAAGCTAAAGGCAGTGAATGTTCAATATTTGAAGAATGACATTTTATATATTCATGTCACTGTGTAGCACATATTGAATCGAATGCTGTGGCTACAATAATTAAAAGATAAAAAACGTTTGACTATCGTGTTTTAAGGAAAATGCTTGTGATACTTTCGCATTCTGACAAGTAATCTTTATGTGTAGTTACTATGCAAATATAAATACATATTAATAGAAACTTTAGTAGCATAGATAGTTTAAGCAGCTGTTGAAAACCTTTATAATTTCCAGTTTAACCTAATAACATTGAATCTAAACAAGTCACTTTAAACAGACAGTGCTTTTCCCCGTGATTCCTCAGAGCTGGCTGACAGCATTCCTTTGATCATATCACATTTGTACTCTGTGATAATTTGTATTCATCTGGAAATTTGAATTCTAAGGGAATTAGAGTCTCTGGATAATTTTTTTAAACTACTCTTGGACTTTGAACCAAGAAAATAAGATCAGTTCTGATTAGGAAGGACTGAAGATCCTAATTGAAGATGGAAATTCTGGCCTCTCATTTCTGCTCTTGTAGGAACATGTTAATTTTAACCCTTTTGCATGAGTAGTGACTCTACTTTTCTTGGCTATATTTTTTCTTTGAATCCATTCTGTATTACCCTGAATGATACTCGTCCTTTGTTAGGATCTATCTTTTCAACTTTTTCATTTTTCAACTTTTATGTATTTAACATCTTGTCAGTTTTGAGCCCTGAGATGCACTGTTTTTTTTTCCCCCCTTAACCTTTTTATTGTAAACTAAAACATAGATGATAAAAGTCATGTAAAGCAAACATTTGGCTTAGTGAGTTATTATGAGACAAGCATTCTTTTTCTTTACTTTTTGGCTGTGCCTTAATTCTTAATTGGCTGTGGGATCTTAGTTCCCTGACCAGGGATTGAACCTGAGCCACAGCAGTGAAAGTGCTGGACTACCAGGGAATTCCCAGGACAAATATTCTTATAACTATTACTCAGACTTGGAAACAGAACTTTGCTACCCAATCCAGAAGCTTCTCTATGTGCCTGTTACAGTTTCTGTTTTCTTACCCTCTGAAGTAAATACTTCCTGGGGTTTATAGTAGTCTCTTCTCACATCCCTAAACAGTGTATTTTAGTCTTGCCCATTAAAAAAAAAATTCTCTTTTAACCTACAGCATCCTTCCATCCTTTATTTTCCTTGTAATTTATGTTGAAGAACCTGAGACATTTGACCAGCATTACCTACCACTAATACCCATTACTGTAGCATTACCCTCAGTCTAGATTTTGCTGATTATATGTTTATGGTACAGTTCACCTGGTTCCTCTGTCCTTTGAATTTCCTGCAAGTCGGCAACTAATGCAAAGTATTTTTCAGATTTATGATCAGTCCCTTTAGAAGATGGTAGATGGTTGTGTGGTCTTTCATCGGGAAGCACATAAAGTCTGTTCATCTTTTTGTGATTCTAGCAGCTGTTATAGTCAATATGCAAATCTATTAACTGATTGGGAGTAGCAAGATAGACATTTTATTTTTATTAATTATAATACTTTTATAAAAAGTTGCTTGCCCTCATGTGCTATTACCTAGTCATATACTTCATATAAGAAAGGTTGGTGGTGGTTTAGTTGCCAAGTTGTATCCGACTCTTGCAACCCCATGGACTGTAGCCTGCCAGGCTCCTCTCTCCATGGGATTTTCCAGGCAAGAATACTGGAGTGGCTAGATAAATGCAAAAATGTATTGTGAGTTTATAGCATGCATAGAAGTATAGTACATGCCAACAAAGCAAAAGGATGTAATTATGTAACGTCCTTGTTCATCCTTTTTATAGCCTTTCTCCTGAAGTCTTCTTTGTTTGATGTTAATATAACCACTCCAGCTTTCTTTCCCTTATTGTATGTATGGTATGTTTTTGTCAATCAGTTTACTTCTAACATCTATTAATATATATTTAAAGTGAGTTTTTGGTAGGTTGTATATACTTGGTTCTTGCTTTTTAAAATTCAACTTTATAATCTTTTCCTTTTTTAAAAAAAGTTGAGGTATGTAGACCATTTACATTTCATGTAATTCTTTATTTGGTTGGATTTAAATTCACTCTTATTAGTTGTGTTCCATGTATTCCATCTGTTTTTTGCTTTTTTCCATTCTCCTTTCCTTCCTGCCTTTGGTTTAATTGAACATTTTTTCCTAGAATTCCATTTTATCTGATCTATAGTTTTACTGTAGATTAATAATAAATAGATATAAATATGTACATATATACATATACATGCATATATGTGTATATATACACACAGACACACACAGATTTATATTTCTTAGCTTTAGTTTCAGTTGTTGCTCTAGGGTTTAAGAAACATATTTAACTTACAGTTTACCTTCAATAATATTATTGTGTACAGGTCACTTTTATGTCTTCCCTTCCATCCTTTGTGCTATCATTGTCATACATTTTGCTTCTATATGTTTCACAATTTATTTTGATTTTCTTTTTAACTTCAGACAGCTGATTATATTTTAAAGAAATTAAAAATAAAAATTTTATTTACTCTATTTATAAATAATATCCAATGTTCTTTTATTTCTTATGTAATACAGTTTTTCACCTGGTATTTTACTTTTTCTGCATAAAGAACTTCCTTTAACATTTCTTGTAGTACTGATTTGCTACCACTGAGTTTTCCTATCTTTTTGTTTGAAAAAATTTTGCCTCCTCTTCATTTTTTAAATCCCCCTTTATTTTTGATCGTTTCACTGGATAAAGAATTCTGGAGTGACTAATTTTTATTTTCCTTTGACTTATGGCTTGCATAATTTCTGATGAAATGTCTGTTATTTTTATCTTTTATGGGTGATGTTTTCTTTTTAATTTTATTTTTCTTTGCAGTATAGTTGACATTTCAGGTGTACAGTATAATGATTTGACATTTATATCCACTATGAATTGATCTCCATAAGTCTAGTAGCCAAAAAGTTAGTTTTCTGTCTCTGTGTTGATATTCTTTCTGAGTTCATTCATTCTTCTTCTGAGTTTGTTGAGCTTTCCTATTTCTTTGAATTCTTTATCTGACTAATTGCTAATCTTCATTTCATTTAGTTCTTTTTCTGAGGTTTTGTTTTGCCATTTTATTTGGGAGGTATTCCTTTATCTCCTCATTTTGTCTAATTGTCTGCATTGGTTTCTATGTATTAAGTATATCAGCTCCATCTCCTGGTCTTGAAGGAGTGGCCTTATGTAGAAGATGTGCTGTGTGACCTGGTAGGACAGCCCCTCTCCACAGAGCCAGGTGCTCCCGGGGTATCGCCTGTGGGCTGCGTGCACCTTCCTGCTATGGCTGGGCTGCAGTTGCTTTGGGTATGCTGGTGTGTGGGACTGGTCCTCCAGAGTGGGAGCCACTTTGGAGAGGCCCTGGTGCCAGTTTAAATATCCTGCTGAGTGGAGTGCAGCCAGCCCCCTGAAGTGAGAGTCACTTTGGAAGAGTCTGATGCTGGCTGGGTCTACTTCCAGAGTTGGGTGTGGCTGACCTTTCTGAGTGGGAGTCACTTTGGAGGGGGATTGATGCCAGTGAGGATTACCTGCTAGGTAGAGTGGAGGGGAACTGTTTTGAAGGGGCTGGCCAGAGTGTGCTGGTTGGGTGTGGCCAGTCCTCATGGGAGTGCAGAAGTGTTAACCAGGTTGATGGACAGGGACAAAAATGGCACCAGCCAGGTGGAAGAAGAGTTAAAAAAAAAAAATGGTGCCCAACCATGTTTTTGTCCCCTGAGAAAGTTTCACTATATTTCTGCTCCTCCAACACATGCCCTAAAAGTAGTCATTTGTGTCGGACTGAGGGGCTTTTGAAGCTGTTGCTTCTGTGCAGGACCTCTGAGTGAATGTGTCTGAGTGTGAGCCTTTATAGACTGGAGTCTTGATTTCCCACAATCCTCTAGATGTTTTACTTTTTAAAAATCTTTTAACTGGAGGGAAATTGCTTAACAATGTTGTGTTGGTTTCTGCCATACAACAAAGCGAATCAGTCATAATAATACATATATTCCCTCCCTCCTCAGCCGCACTGTTTTTCAAAGCCAGATGGTAGGTTGTCTTGTCTTCCCAGTGCAAGTTCTCCAGGTTGGGGAAGGTCTGACTTGGGGCTCAGACTCCTTGCTCCTCAGTGGGGAACGCGAGGATTGTGCTAAATCTCTCACTGTGGGTTGCTGCTCTGGGAGTTCTGACTAAACTATGTCTCTGCCCCTCCTGCCTGTCCCCATGTGGCCTTTTCTTTATATCCTTAGTTGTAGAAAGCCCGTTCTGCTGATCTTCAGTTGTTCTCAGATATGTTGTTCTATATATGGTGGAGTTTTAGTGTGTCTGTGGGGGAAGATGAACTCAGGATCCATTTTTTGATCTGAGAGTCTAATGTTTCTTTTTTCTGACTGTCTTTAAGATTTTTCCTTATTTTGGTTTTCATCAAGTTGATTATCATGTATGTAATGAAAATTTTTTATGCTGCTTGATTTCTCTGATGTTTTTTGTATCCATGGATTGTTGTCTTCACTAATTCTCAAATTCACAGCTATTATTATCCAAATGTTTCCTCTTCTGGTTCTCGCTCTGACTTCTCTATTTGGGGACTCCAATTTTACGTATGTTAGGTTATTTGACATTTTCCTACAACTCTTGGATGCTTTGTGCTCTGTTCTGTTCTTTCTTTCTCTTTTCCTATTTGTTTTCCAATTTGGATACTTTATATGTATTCAAATTGACATAGTCTTCTATGTCCAGATTGCTCATAAAACTGTTGAAGAAATTCTTTTTCTCTAGTATTGTACTTTTATTTCTAGCTTTTCATTTGACTTTAAAAATAATTTCCATATTTCTCCTGAAATTCCCCATTTGTTCATGCATGCTGTCTATATTTTATACCAGATACTTTAATATATTACTAATACTTATTTCAAAGTTTACATTTAATAGTTCCACCAGTTGGGTTTTCCCTAGGCTTGGTTCTGTTGATTCCTTCATCCCTTGACAGCGTGTGAATGTGTTTCTTTTTTGTATGTCTCGTAATTTTAAAAATTCAATCCTGGACATTTTGTATAGAATTAGTGAGATTGAGGAAAATAGAATTTATGTTGGAAAATGAGAAGTCTTCTTTTTCTGTCAGGCTTTTAGTGTGGAGTGGTTGAGTTAACCTAGTCAGTAGTTAAACGTTTCAGTGGTTGTTTTTATAGTTACCTTCCGTCTAGCACAGAACTCAATTCCTTCAGGATTAGGTTGCTGGCTCGTGTCCTCTGTGGGCCCTGAGGCTGCAGCAGGATTGTTTTCAAATTTCAGTCCACTCTCAGCTTCCACTGGGTCTCGGGTGCCTGTGCCTCTAAGGGGTCTTTCTCCTTGCTCTTGCTCCTTCTCACAGGCAGACCGCTGCTACTTGCTGTTCATTGTTAGGGCTTAGGATTTTTCCTTTTTTTTTTGGTTTGTTTGTTTGCTTTATATCAATATTTTAAAATATCTTACCCAGTAAAAACTCTCTTCAAAATTTTTAATGATAAAATTTTCCTTTTGAGAGTCTCTAATCCTGGAAAAGGGAAAAAGTTATTTCCATTTTCAGATAGTCTAACCCTGGGGTTTCACTTATATTCAGGAAGTAGGTAGGCTAAATGCCCACTTATACCAAGATTCTCATCATTTGTTACAGCATGTAAAATAGTTTCTTAAAATTTTTATTACAACTGTTTCATGGACTACTGTCTTACTGGTCAAAATATGAAATATCTGTTTCCTTAACTTCTTGAAAGATGAAATAGCAGGGCAACTCATGTACTAATTCCTTCCAATTCTTTTTGGAAATGTGCCGAGTTTAAATAATAAGCGGAATCAGAAATTTTTAGAAGTTCTGCTTTTGGTAGAAAATGACTTGCAGGGAGGTAGGCTTTGATGATGTTAGACAGATTTGGTTTAAAATCTTAGTGACCTAGTAGCTCAGCTGGTAAAGAATCTGCCTGTAATGCAGGAGACCCTTGGTCGATTCCTGGGTTGGGAAGATCCCCTGGAGAAGGAAACAGCTACCCACTCCAGTATTCTGGTCTGGAGAATTCTATGGACTATATAGTCCATGAGGTCGCAAAGAGTTGGACACAACTGAGCGACTTTCACTTCAGTCTCAGTAATGTAATTACCCTGTCTGAATCTTAGTTTGGCACCCGAGAATTACAGGCAATTCTATCTATTCATTTTTTTTTGTAGCAGACATTAGGTGCTTTCTAAGTTGTAATAATTGTTTTAAATTATGGGGATATAGCAATGACCAAACAGACAAAAACACAGCCCTCAAGGAGCTTATTTTCTGTATTCATATAGAGGGCTTATGAAAACTAAATGAGACCTCATGTAAGTTTCCTAGTTCAGAGCGTACACATGATAGTTGTTCTATGGATGCTGGTTCCCTTCTGCCTCATTTTAATAGATGTTTCATATCACTTCTAAAATTGATACCTTTAATTTGTTTAGCTCTTTGGCATTATTATTTCAGTAGTCAATGGTTTCCCAAGCAACCATAGCCTAGGCAATATAATTAAGGCATAAATCAATGTTACACTTTTGTTCTGACTTATAGCAGTATCAGCAAAGTCTCTGCTGTCTTTGTTCCCAAATGCCTCCAGTCTCTTCCAGAGGGTCACCCAGAGAGCTGCTAACTGCCTGTCTCTCATGGCTAGCTCACAGCATTTCTGCTACTTGTAGCTCCCTTCCCATGGCACAGTGCCATATTCTTCGTTACCGTGAACGCTTCTCACTTGATGTTAACCATTACTGGGATGGCAGTAGCTTTGCGCTATTTGTGGTTAAATTCAGAGACTATGACATATTCTCCCTGAACATTTCTTAACTTTCTGAAACTAGGGCATGGGATGGAGTGACTTTGTATTTTCAATTCCCTTCAATGACTTTAGCGTTTTACTTTTCTTCCCCCCAAAAGTACAACTATTGTTTTGTTTGCTCAGAATTCCTTTTCTCTTTTCCTCATATATATAGCCCTCTCCTTTTGGAAATACTGATTTCCCCATTCCCATGGTTCTAATCTATATGTGGGCTACTATGTTCTTACATGTTTTAGATTTCTGGTCCCTAAACAATCTAGGGCAGCTCCCTTATAAATCACAGCTCTGTGCTTACTTAGTCATGGTTATGAGGTCCAGGTTTGGCTATAAAATTGAAGACTTCCATGATTTAAGATTCTGGATTTTTTAAGGTAAAATTGACAGAGAAACTTGAATCCCTATGTAGTAGTGATGCTGTGGGATTGATCGAAAGTATTGCCCTCCTTCATTCAGTACACTGTTGAGGGATTATTTGAAAGGCATTATTTTCCCTAATTACTTGGGAGGTCTTAACCCGTGTCTTGGTGAGTTTGGGCTGTTAAAACAAATCACCACAGATTGAGGGGCTTATGAACAACAGATATTTATTTCCCACAGTTCTGGAGGTTGGAAGTCTGATATTAGAATCATGTTCCAGGTTGCAAATGACTGACTTCTCATTGTGTCTCTGCATGGAAGAGAGAGCTAGCTTGCTCTCTGGCCTCTTTGTATGAGGGTACTAAACCCATTCATGAAGGTCCCACCTCTGAACACCATCACACTGGGACCAGGGTTTCAACATATGAATTTGGGGAGAGAGACAAACATTCAGTTCATTGTAACCTCTGAGTCACAGGTTTAAAAAAAATATGCTTAGAAAAACATTTCTAAATCTCTGATTCATTGTAGATACACAGCTTAAGCTCTTGCTACACATTACTTATTCCTTAGAACATTCTGTGAGAAACTTAGGGCAGATTCAGTCTCAATGGACATGAGTTTGAGCAAACTCAGGGAGATAGTGAAGGACAGTGAAGGTTGGTCTGCTGCAGTTCATGGGGTTGTGAAGAGTCAGACATGATTTAGCAACTGAACAACAATACCAATCTCATACAACTTCAGTTTCTCTCTCTCTGCCACATACACAGACACACACAGACACACACTCACACACACAATGATATTAAAAGTGGCAAAGTGCTTTGTCTGATATCACAAGTGGAATATTGCAAAGCCAAGATTATAATGAAAGATTCCTGATTTTAAGTTTTGTGTTCTTTCCACTGTGCTGTAATGACTCCTTATGACTTTTATAGTCTCTAATAGAAAAATAATATCCAAATATATTGCCTGATATTGCCTCAAAATTGTACCACTTTTGTATTTCATCATTTTTTTAGACTTAACTAAGTACTTCCTTAGAGTTTTCCTCCTTTGGCCTCTAGACTTCTGTGCATAGTTTTTGATCCATTGTGTTACTCCTTGTCTATCTTGTACCGATCCTTGGTCATTTCCTGGAGGTTGTACATTCTATTTCTGTTCTAGTTATACCTCCTACTGGTTCTTATGACAACCAGGGTATGTAGATACCTGAGGTCTTCAGGTTATTTTTTGGCTTTGAGGTTGTGTTTATCCCTTAGACTGCAGGGAGATCAAACCAGTCAACCCCAAAGGAAGTCAACCCTAGATATTCATTGGAAGGACTGATGCTGAAGCTCCAATTCTTTGGCCATCTGATGTGGAAAGCTGACTCACTGGAAAAGACTCTGATGCTGGGAAAGATTGAAGGCAAAAGGAGAAGAATGTAGCAAAGTTTGAGATGGTTAGATAGCATCACAGATTCAGTGGATATTAGTCTGAACAAACTCTGGGAGATAGTGAAGGACAGAGGAGCCTGGCGTGCTGCAGTCCATGGAGTTGCAAAGAGTTGAACACTACTTGGTGACTGAATAACAATTCCTGGCAACAGAGGATCATATTCAGTGAAAATAATCTAGGTTTTCCATAGCATGGAAGAAAGAAGGTACAAAAAGGGGAGTAGGAAAGTTGACAAACAAAAGTCCCCCTACCACAGTCATGTTCTTTGCAGAAGGCAAAGATGTGACTGTAAGAAGCAGTCACTCCCTGTTCTTACTCTGCTCACTGGCTGATTCTGCTAGATTCATGGTATCGATGAAGTCAAGTTGCAGATAATACTCACATAACCATCTTCCCTCTATTTCAGAGTCACAGACTCCCCAGCCCAAGACAGACCCAGGAGGGTTTAAGCAAAGACAGAATTGTGTCAGTAGTGAAGGGGAGAATGGCCTTTTCACTCACAGAACATCAGGGGGCTCCTTCTTGTCACCATTGGAGGGCTGTGGGATCCTTCTTAGGTCTACTGATTTTTCTACTTTTGCCTTTTATGCAGCTAAAAATAATATACTTATAAAAAAGTATTCTTGAGTGGAAAATGCTCTGTATAAGTACTGAATTGGTCAGCATGGCGGTTTAAAAATAGGTCCTAAAGTTCTTTGATATCTTTCCCTCAGTTCCAGATATGGAGCTTAGTTACTCTTCCCCTGAGTTGGGGTTGGACTCAGTGCCTTACTTCTAGCTAGAATATGGTGGAAGTGGTGGTGTCTGATGTCTAAAATTGGGACATAAAAGGCACAGTGACATCCTCTGGTTCTCTTTCTTGGATTATCCACTTTGAGGAGAGCTGTTTCCCCATTCAAGCAGTCGATGGAAAGACCCATGTGGCTAAGAACAGAGTCCTCTTGCCAGTAGTCATGTGAGTCATCGAAAGTGAATTTTCCAGTCACAGTCAAGGCTTCAGATGGCTGCAGCCTCAGGAGAATTCTTGAGCCAGACCCAGTTAAGCTGCTCCCGAATTCCTGACCACAGAAACTGTGATAGGAAGTGTTTATTGTTTAAATCCACTACATTTGGGGGAAATTTATTATACAGCAATAGATAAACAGAATTTGGTCATGTTCACTTGGGCTTGGTTTAGATGCCAATGTCCTGGAGTTTGAACTGATGACATAAAGGGATGAGACTTTTGAGACATCTCAGGAGGTGAATACATTCTGTATGTGGGCATTGTTGTTGTTTAGTCACTAAGTTGTGTCTGACTCTTTGTGACCCGTGGACTGTAGCCCGCCAGGCTTCTATGTGCATGGGATTTCTCAGACAAGAATATTAGAGTGTGTGACCATTTCCTTCTCCAGGGGAACTTCCCGACCCAAAGGTCAAACCTGGGTCTCCTGCTTGGCAGGCAGATTCTTTACCATTGAGCCTCCTAGGAAGCCCCCTGTATGTGGAGGATTGTAAATAATTTCTGACCAGGGGGCAGCTGTGAAAGTTTAAAATATGTCCACAAATTCCCTGATGCTTGTCTCTTCAAAGGTGGGGCCTAATTCTCCTTCCACAGCATTAAATGACTAACATACCTGGCCTCCTGGTAGTGCTAGTGATAAAGAGCCCACCTGCCAATGCAGGAGATGTAAGAGACACGGGTTTGGTCCCTGGTTGGGAAGATCCCCTCGAGGAGGGCATGGCAACCAACTCCAGCATTCTTGCCTGGAGAATCCCATGGACAGAGGAGCCTTGCAGGCTACAGTCCATAGGATTGCAAAGAGTAGAACACGACTGAAGTGACTTAGCAAGAAGTGCCTGGCTTCTTCAGGGGTGGGCTCATGTGTTTTCAACCTGTACAGTTGCAAGGTCCCTTGGCTCAGAAGGGCCATGCACTTGGCTTAATGGCTCAGATGTTTTATTTTGAAGTTCTTCATAATTTTTAAACAAGGGACCCCACATTTAAAATTTTTCACTGTTCCCCACAAATTATGTACCGTTTCTGAGCTGCTGCTTCTGCCCTAACCTTGAGGTCACTGGCTTTTCTCAATAGTGGGCCTTCTTTCTAGCCCCAGAATTGTAGTGAGCTCACTTTCTGTGGTCTTTGGGAATGTGGGACATAGCTATTTGCTTCATTTCACCTTAGGAAAAAACCGTTTTCTCCTGGTCCTTTGGGCCATCAGCACAAACTGGTGGCCACAGAACTCTGAGAGCTTAGTGAATGTCTGTGGTCAATGTCCCATGGTCCCATGTGGTCCTTGCTGATCTCAGGGGACCCTTCATTTAGCCAAGTCCTGATTCTCCCCATCTCTTCCTTGGCTTCTGTTTCTTTGTTGTACCACAGACCATCCAAAACCTGTTCTTTTTTTCCCCCTTCCCTTCACTTTCTGTGAAGCACTTCTCCAAGCTTCTGAGTCAAATTATTCATTGATGACATTAGCATTTAACTTAATTACAATCAAGTAGGATTTTTAGTCCAGGTTTTTAATCCAGGTTGGACACATTCTTTAATCCATAACAATTCTTCATAGGAGAAGAGACTTCACATTCTTGTGGGCTAGAGACTCACTCTTTTGGAGAATGTCCAAAGCGTCCCTAAAATGTCAACAAATGGGGCAGCTCCTGAAAATGGTGCCGTTTTTAGCTCCTGAGGAGCTTTTCCTTTGGGCAATAGATATCAAGCTGGAACTTGTAGTGTGAATGTCTTACTCACTCTGCTCTCAGCGTTGTAGAATTTCCTACACACTTTCAGAAATAGAAATGTAAAATCAGGGTTAGACTATTATTTATCTTCAGCACTTTATTTTTTCTATGACCAATGTAATTTAACCTGAAAAATGCCTATTTGACATTCAGAGCCTGAGTGGAGAATTTGCAGCCATGACTTACTTTGTTGGTTGACCCAACTGTAAGCCATTTGACTTCCTCTTCAGAGCAAGTTAGTTAGAAAATAGGACAGAGTTTTAAGGTGAGAGGGCTGTTTAAACTTGCCTCTCTCTCTAAGGTTGTTCTCATTCTCCTTCGACATGGAGATATCAAGAAGACATTGAGGTGCACACTAGGAAAAAACTCAGAGGAACTTAGAACCTTTGAAGATGAGAGTTGAGGGCCTTATTAAGTCATGTAGAATTTGTCTAAATGCCCACAAGGGGGCAGTCTGGCCTTAATTAGATCAGTATATATTCAAGCCCACATATAGGGTAAAACCTTTTCATTTTAGTTGTCTTAGTGGCAGACCCAGAGAAGCATTGTTCTGTTCCAACCCCTCTTCAAAGGATAACTTGTTGCTTAGTTATAAGGAGTGTGGTTCACTGGCTTCCTGCTTTTTACATCTTCAGATCTACCCTATCCTTTGAGCCAGACTTCCCTAATGGGTGACCTTTGCTTCAAAGAGTCTCACTGGGTGGGCAGAGATGTTGTTCAATATGCATTATGGTCTGCCATCTCTCCCTGCCCAGTCCTACCTCCCTTTTCTTCTTACAGTTATTACTCTTCAGTCTGCATTCTTAAATCTGTCTCAGCATCTATCTGCTTTCCAGAGGACCCAGCTGACACAGTGGTTCTATAAGCGCTTGAAGAAAACAGGTGGTAAGAAGAGGTTTTGGGCCTGGATCACTTACCGCCTGGTTGGCAAGGAGAACCTTATCGCAGCTGGTGTGTGGGGGCAGAGAGTCTCTGATACAAGATGTTGGCTCAAATGCAAAAACTTTCCCTGGTGAACTGAGAGGTGTTCCAATGTGATGGTTCAGACATTTGAAAAATACAGGGGAAAAACATCCATACAAGGAAAATGAAACTGGCTGGTTGTTAAGTTGCATTGATGCTTATTAGAAGGATATTGAAAAGCTGAAGGAAATTAAAAATTGATAGCTAAGGAGGACAAAAGCCCTTTTTGTAGCTTAGAAAGAGGCCTGTATGTCTAGCATTGGGAGAGAAGAAAAAGACCAAAGATTAAATAGAGTGGTGAGCTTCAACGACAATTGTGTATACAGCTGAGGCAGGTCTGTTATGCCAAAGTCAAGGTCCTGGTAGAGAAAACTGTCCCCATCCTGGCACATGGGCTGGGGAATAATTTGTTGTTTGTCTCCTACACATTGATTCTTCAACTTCTCTGGATTCTCAGAGCTTGCAGAGGTGGGCTCTTGCCCCAGTAAGAGCTAATATATACTGCTTTCATATGTGAAACCACTGTAGGCCATTTCATCTGCAAGGTAATGCCATGCTCCCATCAAGATAAAACCCCACCTCTTTTCTTGGCTGCTTGGCTTACAACTGGGGTTATGTCCCAGTCAGGGATATCCTGGGTCTGATAAGGGAAGAACAGTATTATACTCTCAGAGAATTGCAAGACCTAGCAAGCATTTACTGACAGGAACTAGGGCAGTGCCCGTAGTCCTGGATTTTGAGGGTTCTTGAAAGACCAGAACATAAAACTAGATGAAGAGGAATTTAATGTCTTAGATGTACTTTCTGAGGACACAGATTTGCAGCCTTGGCAGAGTCTCCAGGGCATAGCACAAACTAGCACTCGAGGGGCTTCTTGGGATGAGAGAAAATGACAGCCCATGCTGAAGTGGAAGTGGCAGCACTGACCATTGCAGATACTGGAGGAAGGAAGCAAAGTCTCAGGGCAGTGGACATGCTGGAGTGGAGAAATCATGTGAGGCCAGGAGATCCACCAGAGGGTTACGTTCCATGGGAGGGGGCCAGGGAACACATACTTCCTAAGGCCACGAGGAAGGAGCACTTGTAAAAGGTGCCCCAGCATTATTCAGCATTTCAGTGTCGGCTCTCCTTTGCAGAGCAGGCCTGATAGCAGGAGAAACTATCACAGAACTTAACTCATTAACAGCAATGGGGTTTTGAAGGTACCACATTCCACATTTAGGAATGGTGCTAGGGTCTATATGCTTGGTGGCATAAGAAACTGCCGTCTTTGAATGGGCTCTGAAACAGGAAAAGCATCATACATGTCCAGGTTGCAGCACAGGCAGGTCTGGTGCTAGGGCTCGTTGGTCTGACAAACCCTATATCAGTGTGAGAAGAAGACTGCAGACCCCTGAATTTCTAGAGCAAGGCTATAGCACCTTTTGGAAAACAGCTCTTGGCATCCTAACAGTATCTTGTAAAGACAGACTGCTTGTTGATGGGGGCACAATGTAATCTTGAGTTCAGAACCTCCCATCATTTGTAAGGTCTTGCTGAGCCACTGAGTCATAAAAGTGGGTGTACCCAGTGTACCCAGTCCACTGCAAGTTGGCTCTGGTAATCTGGGATCTGGAACAAGCAGGATTTATGAGTGAGTAGCCAAGAGCCCCATGGTACTCACTGAAGTTGCACCAGCAGCTCTTTCTTCCCCATACACTTAGGGCATGTAACATTTCACACTACTCAGAAGCAGTGGCCTAGTAGAGTGTTGGAATAATCTGCTGAAGGTGTAGCTGAAATTCAGGTCAGAAGCAGCACTCTGAGGACATGGAGCCATCCTCCAGGGTGCTGTACACATATTAACAGAGGCCTCGATGTGGGGCTGTGTCCTCCGAAGAGAGAAAGAACACATGGGTCCAGGAACCAATTTAAGAGGATGGGTTGAAGTGTATTTTGATGATGATTCACTTAAAAGAGGGAGGCTTACTAAGCAAGTTAATGGTTAAAAGGAAATATTTATTTAAAAACAATGGAGAACATTTCCTTGATATTTTTTTACCCAGAATGCTACATTTACATGTATGCCTTATGTCCCTGGATTATTTGCATTTACTTTTAAGAGTGTTTAATGTTCCAAAAGTATTGGAAAAGTGTTTAAAATCTTTGAAACAAATAACATTTTACTTCTTAAAATCTGTTGTATAGTGAGGTTTTACTGATACAAAGACTATATTCCTATGCAATTCCCAAGTTAGGCAGAAAATGAAGACTGGTGAAGTGAACACATCACTTCTGGGGCTTTGTTTAGGAAACACTAGGCAATTGGTACACATGGGAAGACTGACTGTTAGCAGAACTATGAGGAACCAGAAGGCTTAAAGATTTTAAAGTAGTTTGATTGACTCAGGGTTACATGTGAACTCCTATTTAAACTTACATTGAATCTTCTTTTCTCATATAGTAAAAAGTTAACCTTGAGTTTTTCTTTTCAGATTCTTCTCAGGCCCATGCATGGTTACTTGGGAAATAAGAGATCATCTACGACCTCAAATCTTGGTGGGACAAGTTGTTATTTAAGTAGATATAGGGAGTAGTAAAATTGTACAGAATTAGAGGGCATAGAAGGCATATGGAGATTTGATTAAGTGTACATTGTCTCAAGAACAACCCATTTCTCTTTGGTTGTTGTTGTTGTAACTAGGTTCTTGAGGGAGTCAATAAGTTAATATTTACTGAGTACTACTGTGCTAGTCTTCCCTTGTACCAGGGAATGTGGAGAATACAGCACTTTAAAAAATGGCCTCTGCCTTCAAGTAGCTATGTACTAGCTCAGAGTAAGAGATATGAATACACACACACAGAAATAGTGAACAACATAACATTTTCCATGATTAAGTGCTAAATTCTATCTAAGAGACTGTAGGAGCTGGGTGTACCCAAGTCAGCCTTTGTGACTGCTGCACTCAGATTGGCTCCTAGGTTCAGTCCTGTGCTCAGGGCCACGTGATGACCTTTGTGTGGCATGACTGTTGATTGGATCAGAGGTGGTCACATGGCCCCAAAGTAGCCCGTCTGTAGGCTAGCCAGCTACCTACAGTATGGCCCAATACAAGTAATGACACAGCAACAGGTCAAGGGAGCTAGTTCAGATTCTTCTAGGAACTTGTACTAGGAACTAGTGAGAGACTGAATGTTGTGATCTGAAAGTGGAGTCTCATGTTCTTGTCTTCCTTCTCTCCTTGGGAGATGGAAACAAATGCGTGAAGAAATTCTGAGTCAGCAACAGGCTTTAACACTGGGGAGAGGGCGATGGGGAGCAGAGGGTGAGGAGGCCAGTTAGTGAAGAAACATAGACATGTGGAGAGTCTAGATCACAATGGCAGGTCACTTTATATTCTTCTTTGTAGAGTTGCCTTGGACCTGTAATCACCTACAGGAAGGCCTGGATTTTGCTTGTCCTAGGACTCCTGTGCTTGCGCATTCTTGCAGTGAGCTCAGTACCACCTGAAGTAATTTGAATGAGTTTCAATTTCTTGCAACCAGCTAAACTTAACTAGAATAGTGTGATAGGAGATTGGAGGGAAAGGTGAAGGCTATAGGTAGAGAAAGAGGTGTCTGATTTGTGTGGAGAGTCTAGACGAAGACATGTTTCTCTGTGATTTTCTTCTTTCTTCAGAAAAAGTCTGTGGGCTTCAAAAATTCTGGTGCATTCCCCACCATTCATTGTAGCACTATTTACAATAGCTAGAACATGAAAGCAACCTAGATGTCCATTGACAGATGAATGGGTGAAGAAGCTGTGGTACATATACACAATGGAATACTACTCAGCCATGAAAAGTAATGTATTTGAATCCATTCTAATGAGGTGGACGAACCTAGAGCCTATTATACAGAGTGAAGTAAGTCAGAAAGAGAAATATAAATATCATATACTGAAACATATATATATGGAATCTAAAAAGATGGCACTGATGAATTTATTTTCAGGGCAGCAATGGAGAAACAGACATAGAGAACAGACCTATGGACATGGGGGGAGGAGAGGAGGGAGAAGGCGAGATGTATGGAGAGAGTAACATGGACATCTGCAATACCATATGTAAAATAGACAGCCAACGGGAATTTGCTGTATCACTCAGGGAACTCAAACAGGGGTTCTGTGGCAGGCTGATGGGTGGGGTGGGGAGGGAGATGGGATGGAGGTCCAGGAAGGGAGGGGGCATGGGTGTACCTATGGCTGATTCTTGTTGATAAATGACAGAAAACCACAAAATTCTGTAAATCAATTATCCTTCAATTAAAAAATAATAAAAAAAGAAAAATGAAATTCTGGTGCATTTAGAGTTCCCATGAATCCAGAGTTTACTGCCATTCATTCACTGATGAAAAGGCACTGATGTTCTCAGCACAAAAAGATAGGCTTGGTTAGGTTTCAGTTGCAAATCAGAACTTTCTCCCATTAGTTAGGAACATTATTGTACATTGTGCCTCTAGCCCTCAATAGTACAACTTTAATCTATTATTAAAGATTCAGAACTGTATATGAAAATTACAATTTTTAAAAAACATTGGAGCTGAAGATCTTAAATTTTTTCCCTAAGAATTAAAAATAATTGATGTTTAAAAATATCCATGAGAGTGATTATTTTGTTTAGACCCCCAAGGATAAAACCTTCCATAGGTGGGGAATCCTCCATCTAATGTAAGCAAGCCACAAAGTTAACAAAGTTAGCAAGAAACCCTGCATCACTGCTGAGCCCTGTGGGTCTCATTTTGCCTGGGTTTGATATATATAAAGGCAGACCCATTAACAACTGCTCTCCCCTCTCGCTGACGAAGATGAAAAGCTCAGCAATCCTGAGGGTGGAGAAAGCAGGTTTTGTTCCCTCTTGACAGATTGTATTCCTAGCAATCTGTTGAGAGGAGGAGGAAGGCAGGTCTGGAATAAAAATAAAACCCCTTTAATTTTGAAAATGGTAAGAGAAAATTAAAATAGCAAGAGCAGGAGCCAGTCCCGGAGGCAGACAGTTGTGACACTAGCACTGATGAAATAGACAAGGAAAAATGATTACAGGAAAACGTGGGGGTGATGTGGAAGGAACGCTCCTACTACCCCACATCATTTACTTGTCAAATCTCTACAGTCAGCCCAAGTGCTAGGTGTGGACCATCGAAAGTCTGGGATTGGATATGCGTGGGAGGGTATTTGTCATCTTGCTCAACTTTGAAAGATTCTCTACCCTGATCCCCGGAGAAGGCAATGGCAACCCACTCCAGTACTCTTGCCTGGAAAATCCCATGGATGGAGGAGCCTGGTAGGCTGCAGTCCATGGGGTCACTAAGAGTCAGGCATGACTGAGCGACTTCACTTTCACTTTTCACTTTCATGCATTGGAGAAGGAAATGGCAACCTGCTCCAGTGTTCTTGCCTGGAGAATCCCAGGGACAGAGGAGCCTAGTGGGCTGCTGTCTATGGGGCCGTACAGAGTCAGACACGACTGAAGCGACTTAGCAGCAGCAACAGCTACCCCGATCCCACATCAACACACAAATTCCTCCCAAGGTGTGTGAGACAAGATTCTCATGGTGAGGGTAGGGTGCCCATGCTAGCTGAAGCTGGCCATGGATGGCCATAGGGTCGGGCAAAGTATTCCATGAAGACTTCTGAACTCTGGGGACTCTTTATATGTTTTCCATTAAACGGTAGATTTTTCTGCTTAAAAAAGTCTTATTTAATTAGAAGAGAAGCAGCTATGGAATTGTGGAAAAATGAATACTAGAGACAAGTAGCTCTTGCTTTGCTGTGAATCTAGACAGGTGAGATGAACCACTGAAAATACCAAGAGAAGGTGACATGAGGGAACAGCAAGAAGAAACCTAGTTCAGCCTGCCCAGCTGTCAAGCAACAAACTTTATTCAAACACCAGAATCTTCTCAGCCTGATATAAGACCCTAGGAGAGGGATTCAAGTGGGTCCTTCAGTCTAGATAGGAAGATAAGACATATTTGTATATGTGTGCATATGTGCATATGTGTGTAGAAATATATTAAATATTTTAGAACACCATAAAATCAAAAGTAACCTTGCTTGGTTTAGACAGTTAGTGATGCTTGAGTTCTGAAGGGAAGGATATTAGCAAGGGTTAGAACAGTCTGAAGATTTGGGGGATCATCTCAGCGTGAGCCCCAGCTACCTTCTCTTGCCACTTTTGTAATCTCTCTAAATTCATCCCCCACCTCAGTGCAGGAATGAGCACCTTGGAACATATGAACAAGTTCAATTTTATAGAATATAAAATTTGAAAAGAATAGAGGCTGGGGAGGTAATAATAATGGTAATGTTGATGATGATAGCTAGTGTTTAAGCATTGCTTCTAAGCACTTTAATGCCTTAATTACAATCTTTTAAGCAAATCATGAGGTAATAATAGCAACAAAAATAAAAACCAATGGTAATAATTGTCTTAGCCATTCATCAGTTCAGTTCAGTCGCTCAGTCGTGTCCGACTCTTTGCAACCCCATGAATCGCAGCACGCCAGGCCTCCCTGCCCATCACCAACTCCCGGTGTCTACCCAAACCCATGTCCATCGAGTCAGTGATGCCATCCAGCCATCTCATCCTCTGTCATCCCCTTCTCCTCTTGCCCCCAATCCTTCCCAACATCAGGGTCTTTTCCAATGAGTCAACCCTTTGCATGAGGAGGCCAAAGTATTGGAGTTTCAGCTTCAGCATCAGTCCTTCCAGTGAACACCCAGGACTGATCTACTTTAGGATGGACTGGTTGGATCTCCTTGCAGTCCAAGGGACTCTCAAGAGTCTTCTCCAACCCCACATTCAAAAGCATCAATTCTTCGGCGCTCAGCTTTCTTCACAGTCCAACTCTCACATCCATACATGACTACTGGAAAAACCATAGCCTTGACTAGACGTACCTTTTTGGCAAAGCAATGTCTCTGCTTTTAAATATGCTATCGAGGTTGGTCATAACTTTCCTTCCACTGAGTAAGCGTCTTTTAATTTCATGGCTGCAGTCACCATCTGCAGTGATTTGGGAGCCCAAAAAATAAAGTCTGACACTATTTCCACTGTTTCCCCATCTATTTCCCATGAAGTGATGGGACCAGATGCCATGATCTTAGTTTTCTGAATGTTGAGTTTTAAGCCAACTTTTTCACTCTCCTCTTTCACTTTCATCAAGAGGCTCTTTAGTTCCTCTTCACTTTCTGCCATAAGGGTGGTGTCATCTGCATATCTGAGGTTATTGATATTTCTCCCGCAATCTTGATTCCAGCTTGTGCTTCTTCCAGCCCAGCTTTCTCATGATGTACTCTGCATATAAGTTAAATAAGCAGGGTGACAATATACAGCCTTGACGTACTCCTTTTCCTATTTGGAACCAGTCTGTTGTTCCATGTCCAGTTCTAATGTTGCTTCCTGACCTGCATACAGGTTTCTCAAGAGACAGGTCAGGATGGTCTGGTATTCCAATCTCTTTCAGAATTTTCCACAGTTTATTGTGATCCACACAGTTCAAATCTTTGGCATAGTAAATAAAGCAGAAATGAGATTTTTCTGACTCTCTGCTTTCGATATCCAGTGGATGCTGCAGTTTGATCTACTGGTTCCTCTGCGCTTTTCTAAAAACCAGCTTGAAGCGCATACTTTACTAGCGTGTGAGATGAGTGCAATTGTGCGGTGGTTTGAGCATTCTTTGGCATTGCCTTTCTTTGGGATTGGAATGAAAACTGACCTTTTCCGGTCCTGTGGTCACTGCTGAGTTTTCCAAATTTGCTGGCATATTGAGTGCAGCACTTTCACAGCATCATCTCTTAGGATTTGAAATAGCTCAACTGGAATTCCATCACCTCCACTAGCTTTGTTTGTAGTGATGCTTTCTAAGGGCCACTTGACTTCACATTCCAGGATGTCTGGCTCTAGGTGAGTTATCACACCATCGTGATTATCTGGGTGGTGAAGATCTTTTTTGTACAGTTCCTCTGTGTATTCTTGCCACCTCTTCTTAATATCTTCTGCTTCTGTTAGGTCCATACCATTTCTGTCCTTTATTGAGCCCATCTTTGCATGAAATGTTCCCTTGGTATCTCTAATTTTCTTGAAGAAATCTGTAGTCTTTCCCATTCTGTTGTTTTCCTCTATTTCTTTGCATTGATCATCAAGAAATGCTTTTTTAAATCTCTCCTTGCTGTTCTTTGGAACTCTGCATTCAGATGGGAATATCTTTCTTTTTCTCCTTTGCTTTTCACTTCTCTTCACAGCTATTTGTAAGGCCTCCTCAGACATCCATTTTGCTTTTTTGCATTTCTTTTCCATGGGGATGGTCTTAATCCCTGTCTCCTGTACAATGTCATGAACCTCCGTCCATAGTTCATCAGGCACTCTGTCTATCAGATCTAGTCCCTTAAATCTATTTCTCACTTCCACTGTATAATCATAAGGGATTTGATTTAGGTCATACTTGAATGGTCTAGTGGTTTTCCCTACTTTCTTCAACTTAAGTCTGAATTTGGCAATAAGGAGTTCATGATCTGAGCCACAATCAGCTCCCGGTCTTGTTTTAGCTGACTGTATAGAGCTTCTCCGTCCATTCATAGTTCCCAAGAAAACTGAAGCTTAGGCAGGAAGCATCTATGTTATTATTATTTTTTTTTTGGTCACACCATAGTGCAGCATGTGGTATCTTAGTTCCCTGGTAGTGCAAGTGCCGAGTCTTAACCACCGGACCTCCAGGGAAGTCTTCACTATTCTATTATTTTATTACACAATGCAGTCTCAGGTTTCATGAGTGAAAGACCAAGGTGAATAATGCAGGCATGGAGGGAGAGCCCATATGAAGATGCTGTCCATATGGCCACCAGTGTAACTCATTGCTTAAATCATGGGACTGCATCTCTGAGAAGTTATATAAATTCTGTCTCAGAATTATCCTTGGGTGGGAAAGAAGGGATGGGGAAGAATTTATACACTGACCCTTGCCTCCCATTGTCTAGTGTGTCAACTTCCTTGCATTTCCTGATTGTGTATTTGAGCCTGTGGGTACTAATTAGGGTCCTGCAGTAGCTTCAACTTGAGTGAAAAGAAAGGAAAGAGACAAGACACAGGTAGAAGCACCCTCTCAAGGTGCTTCTGCTTAAATTTGATAAAATATCATGAAGAACCACAGGAGACAGAAGGTAGAAGAAACTGGGGGTGGTACATAAATACTGTCTGATATTGTTCACCACTTTTGCCTTGCAGATTACACCCTTCATAATAGCCAGCTCCCAGTTTATTAAAGGGATAAAAGGAACAAGTTTTCTTTTCTTTTTTTTTTTTTCAGTGAGAATGCTGTTATATCCATTCTTTCCTGTGAGAAATTTTATCTAACCAGTCACAAAGTTTCTCACCATGGTGGCTAGCTGCAATCTCTGAGTGACCTAAGACAAGAGAGTTAGTTAGTGAAACAGGTACAGTTTCCATAATAGCAACCTGATTGAAGCCTTTTGTTGTTTAGTTGCTATGTTGTATCTGACTCTTTTGCAATCCCATGGATTGTAGCCCACAAGGCTTCTCTCTCCACGGGATTTCCCAGGCAGGAATACTGGAGTGGGTTGCCATTTCCTCCTTCAGGGGATCTTCCCAACCCAGGGATCAAACCTGTGTCTCCCACAATGTAGGTGGATTCTTTACCACTGAGCCCCCAGGGAAGGCCATTGAAGCCTTAGTTGATATTTAAAATCCACCTCTTCTACCACCAGTTTCCCTCAGCCTCAGTTGGCCCTTCAGCTGGTCCGGGTTGGCTTGCCTGTGGGATTCTGCAGATCTTCATCCCATGGAGGTCTAGGCCCTAAGTTTTTCTGCCCTCGTTTGACTGTGGTTGCTACAGATGCCCCTTTACACTGTTACAGTTGGGTATGGAAATGATGAAATACTCTAGGATATCCTCTGGGTTCTAGACATACTCCCCTCTGTTCCCATTGGGTGAGGACAACTTTGGTTCTTCATGTAATTCTCTTGCAATTTCAGTAACTCCTTCATGTCTGCTGGTCTAATAACATGAAGAGCAAATTGATCAGGTGGTGGTCACAGCCTCAGATTCAGTAGAATCTTTACTGTGCACTTCCAGAGACAATGCTTCCTACTCTCTCCCCAGAACTTAAGATTTCTAATCCAGTTGTGGCTAAAATCATGGGCTGGGCAGCAAAATTCCTCAGTGGGTTCCTGGGGAGGGGCAACCAGAGGGACCACTCGGATTTCTACCCCTTGATTTTCAGACTCAGGTATTCTAGCTATTAGGGACAACACCATAAATACATGTGTACTTTCTCATGTGTATCCCTCTATTTTCTCTTGTATCCCAAGCAGCTAGGACAAATGAAGTTGTGTACAATTTCACAAGGTGTTATTGTTAAACTGTTACTTATTTGAATGTTGCATGTTCAGTTCCTGGGTGGCTGACTCTGGGACAGAGATTTGGTGTAGGAGGTTCATTAGGCAGTTCTTTGGGCTCACCATCTGTAGATGGGAAGGAATGTGAAGGAACCAGGATTGGGCAAAGAGGCATGTTGGGTGGTGATTCAGTTCTGATTTGGGGTGAGGAGGCCGTCTTTATCCCTCCACACCATGGCTGGAGACATGACTTTATACCTCAGTCGTGGCTGCCCTGGGAAGGAGTCATGTCCTTGGGTGAATGTTTCCCTTTAGTGGGGACAGTTCCTAAAAGGGGCTGACAGCTGAGGCCTAACTGTTGTCAGTAGTCCCAGTACCTGGGAGAATATGTCCTTATTTCCTGAACAGGGACTTTGGTAGTATATCTTGGCATCCACCTCACTGTGCCTTTTCAAGTGCATTTCTCTAGTCTGTTAGATTGGCCTATTCTGGGGGTAGATGGTAGGATCACTGTCATATGCTTATATCACATCTCCTTTATATAGGGTAGGGCTCTCAGTCTGTGGCACAGTTGTTTGGGTCTCAGGTCAATTGATTAGATATTGGATAAGCATTTAGATAATGGGGCTAAAGGGGATACCGAGGATAAGGAAGATTAACTCATTCTGGAGCATGTGTCTATTCCAGTAAGGATGAACTGTTTTTTCTTCCAGGCTGTAAGGTGTCTGGTGTAACTGGTCTTCCACAGATTGGTTCTTCTCCTGGAGGAATGGTTCCATATCAAAGGCTAGAGACTTGGATCTCAAGTACTGGCAGAGGATAGGTCAGCCTTGTTGAGAAGAAGGCCATACTAATGAGCCCTTGCATAGTCTCCTCTCTTGTCATCATGACTAATCTATTCATGGGCCCACTGTGCAGACACTGGAATGGCCCAGGAGGGAGGCTGGCAAATAATTCATAAGTTATTCTCCCTGGCTGTTGAGAGTCTCCTTTGTGATGAGTGGTTGCTGATGAGCATTAGCAGAAACAAAGTGTCCTCTGCCAGAAACATACATCTCTTCCCCAAAATTCTTTGTCTATGGTTTTCTACTCTTATTACTTCTGGGACCTTAACCCGCCTAGCCATTTGCTATACCAAGGAGTCTGTGGCTATCCTTTTCTTTCTAGCTACTTTTCTTTCCACACAAATTAGACCATCAAGTATAGTTATTACAGATCTGCCCACTAGGATGATTGGTTTTTTCCTCTCTCTTTTAGGACTACTTGCGGGGGTGGGGTGCTGTTTTATGACAGAAAGACACTTTTTTTTTAGCACCAACATATTTCCCAATTCATCTGTGAACCAAGCCTGACTTTTCCTGCCTTAGTTTGTCCTGGGGAAAGAGTTTGTCATGAGCTGTGGGAGAGGCATCAGTGCAGTAGAAGTCAAGGATGTGGTATGTAGGTGCTGTTCAAATAATTTAATCATGGCTTTTGGACTTGGTCTATCTCTATGAAGCTCTGGTTGCACAGCAAAAGCTACTTTTCAAATGGTGCTTCTCTAATGCAGTAGGCTCAGCTGTGTTTCAGACTACTAGGGCTATGTAGTGTACTGCTCCTATCTGGGCTTGCTAAGGATTTTACACATTTGTGATACCCTGTTATGCATACCGTCAGCAACAGTGGATCATCAGGGCCATATAACCTGAGTGATAGGAAACTTGCACCACACCCTGTGCTCCACTCCAAATTGTCAGTCTCCAAAGTCACCTGGTACGTGGGTTAGGTGTGATGGATACTGATTTTAAGTGTAACATATACTACCTCCAAAATCCAAAGAAGTAATCAAGTGCTTAATATAGGAGATAAATATTAAAACAATGTGTCATTTACTTTGGAGGGGATGTAATGACATGCCCCAGACCCCTACATTCCTTAAAAGCTCACAGTTGTGGCAGGCTTCTGTATCTTCATAGGATTTTTCTTGCGTCTTCCAGTGTAATGTGTCTTTCCGGAGCATCCATAGTATTTGCCACGTTAGTGCGAGTAGTATGATGTCATCACCATAGAGGAACACCGGTATGTTCTGTGTAATGTCAAGATGATCAAGGTTCCTGGGGGTCATATTTTGACACAGAATGGGTGAATTAGCTAGGTCCTTGGGTAGGATATTTAAAATATAGTTCTGTCCTTGTCTCCCTTTAGATCTCTTTATCCTCTCTATTGATGGAGATAGAGAAGAATACATTCATTAGACGCATGGCTGCAGAACAAGTGCCCAAGCCCGTTTTGTTTTGCTCCACAAGAGACGCCAGGTCTGAAAGTAACATCTACACCCGAGGCTCCCACCTTTAAGCTTGTGGTAGTCTACTGTCCTCTGCCACACTTCATCTGGTTTTCTCAGTTGTCGAAACGCTGAAGGCAGAATATGATGGAGAGTACCAACCTTGTTTTTCTCTTTGGTGGACAGTGCTAATCTCTGAAATTCATCTTGGGATATAATATTGTTTTTGACTTACTATTTCAACCAGTGCTGAGGCAGTTTCAGATGCTTTCATTTGACCTTTCCTACAATAATGGCTCTTATTCTGTAAGCTACACAACAAATGTGAAGCTGCTTCTAGGAGCTAAATATATCTCTCCAGTTATATACTTGGGAACTAAGAAATGAGCATAGAACAGGTCTGCAGTTTTTTTCAGACCCACTCTAAAATTATCTTGCTATAATACTTAATTTATCACCTGGCTTCCAGAGGCATTGGCCATAACAAAAGAATTATTATGGAATTTTGGTTTTCCTACCGTTAGTGGCACCTCAGATCCTGTATCTCAAAATCCTCAAAAAATTTGGATATTCTGGACATTTCCCTTCCTAGTGTACAGTTACCCTACACAATGGCTTCACATCTTTTGGGGGAAGAACTGGAGAAACAGTCGTTGTATAAACTTGGGGGGTGGGTTATATGGCTCTCAGTAGGATCTGTATTCTTCTTTAATCAGTGGTTTCTGAATCTAAGAACAAAAAAAGAGCAAGGAAAACTGGAACATTTCAAGGGGACTACTGTATCCTTGGCTTCCCACGTGGCTCAGTGGTAAAGAATCCAACTGCCAATGTGGGAGACGTGGGTTTGATTCCTGGGTTGGGAAGATCTCTTGGAGGAGGAAATGGCAAACCACTCCATACTGTTACCTGGGAAATTCCATGGACAGAGAAGACTGGTGGGCTATAGTCCATGAGTTCACAAAGGGTTGGACAGGACGGAGTGTGCACACGTGCGTATGTGTGTGCACACACACACTATATTTACCTAAACCAATGTCCTTTATTTCCTGGGTACATAGCTAAATGACTTTTCTCTGGCAGTTATTTGAGGCCTTGTGATTGAGTTTTCTGAGTGATAGAATGCAGACAATGCAATGTCCACAACTCGCATATGGGATTCTTGTTCCATAGAAATCTCTCACATAATTTTCCATCTTCTCATTTCACTCATCACAGGGAACAGAACAGAAGGACGAGGGGCACTAGAGACATGTTTTGCATGATTCCTGGTTTCCTCTTTGCCTTCTCTTAGGCTCTAGTAATTCATGCTCTTTTAAAAGAAAGGGGATTGGAGCTGGAGTTAGGAGTCCTGGGTCTGCTTCCTAGTTCCATCATATCTGTCAGCTCAGGTGAAGCATGTAATCTTAACCATTTACTTGTTGTTCAGTCGCTAAGTTATGTCTGACTCTTTGTGACCTTATGGATGCCAGGCTTCCCTGTTCTTCACTATCTCCTTGAGTTTGCTTAAACTCATGTCCATTGATTCAGTGATGCTATCCAGCCATCTCATTCTCTGTCACCCCCTTCTCCTCCTGCCCTCAATCTTTCCAGCATCAGGGTCTTTCCCACCTTCATATCAGGTGGCCAATGTATTGGAGCTTCAGCATCAGTCCTGTCAATGAATATTCAGGGTTCATTTCCTTTAGGATTGACTGATTTGATCTCCTTGCTGTCCAAAGGACTCTCTGGAATCTTATCCAACACCACAGTTCAAAAGCATCAGTTCTTTGGTGCTCAGCCTTCGTTATGGTCCAACTCTCACATCCATACATGACTACTGGAAAAACCATAGCTTTGACTATATGAACCTTTGTCGGGCAAGTAATGTCTCTGCTTTTTCATATGCTGTCTAGGTTGGTCATAGCTTTTCTTCCAAGGAGCAAGCACATTTTAATTTCATGGCTGCAGTCATAATCTGCAGTGATTTTGGAGCCCAAGAAAATAAAATCTGTCACTGCTTCCACTTTTCCCACACTTATTTGTCGTGAAGTGATGGGACCAGATGCCATGATCTTAGTTTCTTGAATGTTGAGTTTTAAGCCAGCTTTTTCACCATTTAGTTCCTGCATTTGTAAGATGAAGCATCATGTAAGGTGATCTCTCAGCCTCTTCTAATCCCTAAAGTTGTATGAAGATGGAATATAATTTGAAACTGATTCACAGTAAGAAATCAATGACTGATTTTGGGGAATTACCTGTTTCAGGAGTCTTTGTTTTAGCAGATGTGAAAACTACTTCCTGGCTTGGCTTATTTTGTGGGGGAGTTAGAGCAGTCTCTGTCCTGACTCTAATAAATCCCATTTCCTTTTCACTTGAATTTCTCCTGCAGATTGATGCTGGTCCTGAAGATTAGTTTGGGGCCTTGATATCGCAGGGGAATTGCAGCAACGCAACGTGCTAGGATGTGCTTAATCTGTGTAAGAGGCACAGCAGGCCCTGTATACTTAAGTCCTCTGGAGACCGTGATTGAATATTCAAGTAAAGTTTCCATGAATGGAACTTTTATGCCTAACATCTTCTACCGAAATAGCATTTGCTTTTCTGATCTCAACGAGATCCTCTGCAGAACAAATAAAATGTTCACACTGAGGAAGAACACTCTGTAACCATAATTATGTTACTCTAAAAGGCTATAATAAACTTTAAGCAAGTGCTTCCTATTTTATTCTCACTGCAAACAATTTATAAGCATAACTGTCCTCTTGACGTGATAATGAAAGAGCAGTCACACATGTCAGCTGGGGCAATTATGTTCTTCAGATGTCTGCTGTAAGTATTAGATGATTCCTTCCTGCTGACACCTTATCAACTGTGACATGCATATTAAAAAGAACACCCAAGAGAGCTAACTTTAAAATTTTGAGTACTTTTAAGGAGTTCCATCTGTATTAAAAAGCCTCATATCTCATCTTCCAAGTTAGTCTTCTTTGCTGCACGAGTTTTGGATCTCAGATGGAAAAAAAAAGAAAAACAATGAAAAACCCTACAGAAATATGTTTTTTGATAGTAAACAGGAGCTTGCTTTTTCAAAGCATTAAAAATATACCTGGTCTATCATCTCTGTGAATTAAAAAACCCAGAGTCAGATAGGTATGGCTTCAAATTTCAGCTCTGTCATTTCCTAGCTTTTGAACTTTCGTCAAGGGACAAATTCCTTGAGCTTCACACATAAAAAGGTAAAAGTGCAGACCACACTGCCCAATTGCAGGGAAGTTGAATAGAAGACCAAGCATGGAGCATAAGCTGAGGGTCTGTCACAGGAACCCTGACATGTTAGTCCCTCCTTCTTGCATGTTTTTTAGCAGGACCCAGAGGGTGCCTGCTCTGGGTGTGTTTTGGATGTTCCATAGAGGGTCCCCAAGCCCCATGGCCTTTCTGTTGAGGAGGAAGAATGGGAGATGAGAGGGTCCAGAGAGCATCTCACAGCTCAGTCTAACTCCAGAACTCTCTGTCTGTAGATTAAACATATTTTCTCTGCTCTTCTTTTCTCTTCTCTTTTCTTAAGACCAAACCCCCTGGCCCAGTTCCTCAAAACTTTCCCCAGTGCCATCAGGCCCACTGCCCAGAGGCCTGTTAAGACGTGAGTTTCCCCATCGGACACTGTGCTCCTACCGGGGCGCTGCTCTGACTCTGAAGAGTCTTCAGGCACCGGCCTCGTCCAGGACACTGAGCAGCCCAGCAGCCCTCTGCTCCTCTCGTCTCCCAGCACAGCCTTCTTGTATCGATTTTAAGCAGGTATAAGCATTTCTGGGTGAAGATGATTCCAGGACCCCTCCATAGGCTTTTCCAGAGCACTGTTATCTGGGTGGTCCAGACGCTTTTTTAAAAAATTATTTATTTATTTATTTATTTTTTCATTTATTTTTATTAGTTGGAGGCTAATTACTTTACAATATTGTAGTGGTTTTTGTCATACATTGACATGAATCAGCCATGGATTTACATGTATTCCCCATCCCGATCCCCCCTCCCACCTCCCTCTCCACCCGATTCCTCTGGGTCTTCCCAGTGCACCAGGCCGGAGCACTTGTCTCATGCGTCCAGCCTGGGCTGGTGATCTGTTTCACCCTAGATAATATACATGTCTCGAAACATGCCACCCTCGCCGTCTCCCATAGAGTCCAAAAGTCTGTTCTGTACTTCTGTGTCTCTTTTTCTGTTTTGCATATAGGGTTATCGTTACCATCTTTCTAAATTCCATATATATGCGTTAGTATGCTGTATTGGTCTTTATCTTTCTGGCTTACTTCACTCTGTGTAATGGGTTCCAGTTTCATCCACCTCATTAGAACTGATTCAAATGAATTCTTTTTTAATGGCTGAGTAATATTCCATGGTGTATATGTACCACACCTTCCTTATCCATTCATCTGCTGATGGGCATCTAGGTTGCTTCCATGTCCTGGCTATTATAAACAGTGCTGCGATGAACATTGGGGTGCACGTGTCTCTTTCAGATCTGGTTTCCTCAGTGTGTATGCCCCAGAAGTGGTATTGCTGGGTCATGGCAGTTCTATTTCAAGTTTTTAAAAAAAGAATCAAAAGAAATGAGGACAACCTCAGGGACCTCTGGGACAATGTGAAACGCCCCAACATTCGAATCATGGGAGTCCCAGAAGAAGAAGACAAAAAGAAAGGCCATGAGAAAATACTCGAGGAGATACTAGCTGAAAACTTCCCTAAAATGGGGAAGGAAATAGCCACCCAAGTCCAAGAAACCCAGAGAGTTCCAAACAGGATAAACCCAAGGTGAAACACCCCAAGGCACATATTAATCAAATTAACAAAGATCAAACACAAAGAACAAATATTAAAAGCAGCAAGGGAGAAACAATAAATAACACACAATGGGATTCCCATAAGGATAACAGCTGATCTATCAATAGAAACCCTTCAGACCCAAAGGGAATGGAAGGACATACTTCAAGTAATGAAAGAGAATAACCTACAATCTAGATTACTGTACCCAGCAAGGATCTCATTCAGATATGAAGGCGAATTCAAAAGCTTTACAGACAAGCAAAAGCTGAGAGAATTCAGCACCACCAAACCAGCTCTTCAACAAATACTAAAGGATCTTCTCTAGACAGGAAACACAGAAAGGTTGTATAAATGCAAAGCCAAAACAACAAAGTAAGTGGCAACGGACCATACCTATCAATAATGACCTTAAATGTAAATGGGTTGAATGCCCCAACCAAAAGACAAAGACTGGCTGAATGGATACAAAAACAAGACCCCTATATATGCTGTCTACAAGAGACCCACCTTAAAACAAGGGACACATGCAGACTAAAAGTGAAGGGCTGGAAAAAAATATTTCATGCAAACGGAGACCAAAAGAAAGCAGGAGTCGCAATACTTGTATAAAATAGACTTTAAAATAAAGTCTGTGAAAAGAGACAAAGAAGGACACTACATAATGATCAAAGGATCAATCCAAGAAGAAGACAGACACTTTTGTTATGAATAACCTAAATCTCTTTCTGACATCTCCAATCTTGTGCCTCTCATACAGTTCACTTTTGGCACCCAATTCCATCAGGTACTCTTTCTAGCCATGATCCATTTACTAGGAAGACAAGTAGATCCTACACAAAAAGGTTGGCTTGGTTCCTCTATTCAGATTCTCTCCAGCTTAACCACCTCTTTTTTAAAGCTGGCAGAGCAAATTGCACAATCTTTTCGGAAGGGTTTCACTCTACAAAGGAAAATGATATCTGGTCATCGTACTACTTTTGTTACACCCTGGATCTGTTACTTTATTTTTTCATTCACAGCACTATTATATTGCTGAAAGATATTAAAAATCTCTTGCTGTAATTGGTTAATATATGCTAGTTGTATTAGTAACTTCATTGGTATTAATTAGTCATTTTTAAACATGGTGTGTGTGTGTTTGTATGAGAAACAGAGGAAGAGAGAGATTTTGAGCTATGTATTCGTTTATGAAGACTTAAAAGACCTTTTAGAACTAACACCCAAAAAAGACATCCTTTTCATCATAGGGGACTGGAATACAAAAGTAGGAAGTCAAGAAACACCTGGAGTAACTGGCAAATTTGGCCTTGGAGTACAGAATGGAGGGCAAAGGCTAACAGAGTTTTGCCAAGAGAATGCACTGGTCATAACAAACACCCTCTTCCAACAACACAAGAGAAGACTCTATGTATGGACATCACCAGATGGTCAATACCAAAATCAGATTGATTATATTCTTTGCAGCCAAAGATGGAGAAGCTCTATACAGTCAGCAAAAACAAGACCGGGAGCTGGCTGTGGCTCAGATCATGAACTCATTATTGCCAAATTCAGACTTAAGTTGAAGAAAGTAGGGAAAACCACTAGACCATTCAAGTATGACCTAAATAAACCAAATCCCTAATGATTATACAGTGGAAGTGAGAAATAGATTTAAGGGACTAGATCTGATAGACAGAGTGCCTGATGAACTATGGAGGGAAGTTTGTGACATTGTACAGGAGACAGGGAGCAAGATTATCCCCAAGAAAAAGAAATGCAAAAAAGCAAAATGGCTGTCTGAGGAGGCCTTACAAATAGCTGTGAGGAGAAGAGAAGCAAAAAGCAAAGGAGAAAAAGAAAGATATTCCCATTTGAAAGCAGAGTTCCAAAGAATAGCAAGGAGAGATAAGAAAGCCTTCCTCAGTGATCAGTGCAAAGAAATAGAGGAAAACAATAAGATGGGGAAGACTAGAGATCTCTTCAAGAAAATTAGAGATACCAAGGGAACATTTCATGCAAAGATGGGCTCTATATAAAGGACAGAAATGGTATGGACCAAACAGAAGCAGAAGATATTAAGAAGAGGTGGCAAGAATACACAGAACTATATAAAAAAGATCTTCACAACCCAGATAATCACGATGGTGTGATCCCTCACCTAGAGCCAGACATCCTGGAAGGTGAAGTCAAGTGGGCCTTAGGTAGAATCACTATACACAAAGCTAGTGGAGGTGATGGAATTCCAGTTGAGCTATTTCAAATCCTAGGAGATGACGCTGTGAAAGTGCTGCACTCAATATGCCAGCAAATTTGGAAAACTCAGCAGTGGCCACAGGACTGGAAAAGGTCAGTTTTCATTCCAATCCCAAAGAAAGGCAATGCCAAAGAATGCTCAAACCACCGCACAATTGCACTCATCTCGCGCGCTAGTAAAATGATGCTCAAAATTCTCCAAGCCAGGCTTCAACAGTACATGAACCGTGAACTTCCAGATGTTCAAGCTGGTTTTAGAAAAGGCAGAGGAACCAGAGATCAAACTGCCAGCATCCACTGGATCATCGAAAAAGCAAGAGAGTTCCAGAAAAAAATCTATTTCTGCTTTATTGACTATGCCAAAGCCTTTGACTGTGTGGATCACAATAAACTGTGGAAAATTCTAAAAGAGATGGGAATACCAGACCACCTGACCTGCCTCATGAGAAACCTGTGTACAGGTCAGGAAGCAACAGTTAGAACTGGACTTGGAACAACAGACTGGTTCCAAATTGGGAAAGGAGTACATCAAGGGTGTATATTGTGACCATGCATGTTTAACTTATATGCAGAGTACATCATGAGAAATGCTGGGCTGGAAGAAGCACAAGCTGGAATCAAGATTGCCAGGAGAAATATCAATAACCTCAGATATGCAGATGACACCACCCTTATGGCAGAAAGTGAAGAAGAACTAAAGAGCCTCTTGATGAAAGTGAAAGAGGAGAGTGAAAAAGTTGGCTTAAAACTCAACACCAGAAAACTAAGACCATGGCATCTGGTCCCATCACTTCATGGCAAATAAATGGAGAAACAGTGGAAATAGTGTTAGACTGTATTTTTTTGGTCTCCAAGATCACTGTAGATGGTGATTGCAGCCATGAAACTGAAAGACGCTTAATCCTTGGCAGGAAAGTTACGACAAACCCAGACTTCATATTAAAAAGCAGAGATGTTACTTTGCCAACAGAGGTCTGTCTAGTCAAGGCTATGATTTTTGCAGTAGTTATGTATGGATGTGAGAGTTGGACTGTAAAGAAAACTGAGTGCCAAGGAATTGATGCTTTTGAACTGGTGTTGGAGAAGACTCTTGAGAGTCCCTTGGACTGCAAGGAGATCCAACAAGTCCATCCTAAAGGAGATCAGTCCTGAGTGTTCATTGAAAGGACTGATGTTGAAGCTGAAACTCCAAACTTTGGCCACCTGATGCGAAGAGCTGACTCATTTGAAAAGACTCTGATGCTGGGAAAGATTGTAGGTGGGAGGAGAAGGGGACCACAGAGGATTAGATGGTTGGATGACATCACTGACTCAATGGACATGAGTTTGAGTAAACTCTGGTAGTTGTTGATGGACAGGGAAGCCTGGGGTGCTGCAGTCCATGGGGTCGCAAAGAGTCAGACACAACTGAGCAACTGAACTGAACTGATTCATTTATTCACTCATCCATTCACTCAAGAATTACTTTCTTTTCCCTTAACTGTGATGACTGAGCTCTGAGATATAAGATCAGGAGTACTAGGTTCTTGCACTGACTAAAATCAACTTACTGTGTGAGCTTGGGCAAATGGTGACTTAACCTGCTTGAATTTTAGAATCTCCAGCTATAAAATGAAAGGTAGGACTAGAAGAACCTTCTCATGTCAGTATTCCAGGAGCCTGTCCTGTTTACATTTTATGCTTGTTTTTCTTTAAATTAATTGATGCTGCTGTACCAGGGCCATCCACAGTATATGGGAAGTAGGGATGATTATCTGAGATTTTAAACTGTGTGTGTGTATGCACACATGCATGTGGGCATGCCCTGCTGTTGTGGCAGATGATGTAGCCAACTGGATGGTCAGTGGAGGATTAGGAAGTGATACTACAGTTCATATTCATCTACCTATAAGTTACGATGTAAGCTTTCCTGCATCTTACCCATTCCTCTCCCCACTGTCACCAAAAGTTAAGAGCTGAATGCTTAATAATATCCTCCTTTCCATACAGATTGCATGTTTCTTCTTTAAATGTTTTTCTTTTTTAAGATTGTTCTTGACTATCATCATAATCAAATTTCTGTAGCCTGAGGTGTGAGAAAAATAAGTGGATTATTTCTATTCACCTTTCTAGGGAAGGAGTTTATGATTCCTTGTTATAAACTATGGTTGTGACAATTCATATTGGCCCAGATTCTGGACACAGATTGGAGTGGCAACCTTAGCTCTATTACTTACCAGATGTGTAGACTTGGACAATTCAGATTTGTGTTTTCCCATTTGCAAGTGAAGAAAATAACTACTTTGCAGTGCTGTCGAAGGAGTAGGGAAGGAAGAAGATTATAGGTAATGTGTGTGTAATTCCTAAAAGATAGTGGCTACTCTGTGACTTATCCTTGTTTTCAACTATATGTGTAAAGTATGGAAATAGGCTGTAGGTATTTTTCTGGAAACAATCACCCAAGTAAGTCACCCTGCGTCAAGGATAATCTCCTTGAGTTCTGTGCTCCAGACTGAGTTCTAATTTGCCTCTGAAAATCTCCTGAGATTGAGACTCAGAATCACGCTGAGTTCAGGAAAGACTTATCTCAGCCTCTCCCATCCCTCCTGTCCTTACTTAGATAACCTGTCCTTCTGTTAAATTACTGTGCTATGATTGGTAGCTCCCAGAACTACTTGATTGCACTTGTCGGCTCTTCATTTTCTGAGTGATTATAAATCGATCATTTGATGATCTGTTCCAGTATCACCCAGGGTTTGTGACAGTAAGCTGACATATCTATCATTTTCAAGGTCATTCTTCTTTTCTCTTTTCTAAGTTCATCCTGACATTTTCTCTTTTCCAAAACGTGGGGAACTCTGTAATGAAATTTATTTTAAAAATCCTACATGCCACATGGTGCAGCCAAAAAAAAAACAACAAAAAAACAAAAAACAAAACTAAGTAGTAGTTTGACAGTGATCTTCACCCATTGATTTAAATCTGCCATCATCACCAGCCCTTGTCCTGGAGGGACCTGGCATGTAAGACAAGACCCACTTCTTCCTCATTTGGAGATCTATGGTAGGAGATCTTTAACTTAAACCTTATTCTCATTATCTGCTTTCAGACCTTCAAACATGTACGAGACAGTATGAATCCTTTAGTTTCTTAACTGAGAAGACAGCTTCCCCAGGTGGGACTTGCAGTTAGTTACTAAGGCGCCTTTCCTGTCCCTGCCACCTCAAGGGCAGGGCTGCAGTTGCTCTCGTGGAACAATTTGATGTGGCAGCTGCTTTGTTGCAGTGAGTAGTCATTGAGATCAAGATGGGGAGAAGCTCAACCATCTCTTGTTAATTCAATAGTGGCTAACATTTATTGAGCACTTTCTATAGGCCAGACAGTGAGCTAAGCACTTTATATGGATTATCTCATTTAGTGATGAAAGTATTTTTATGAACTATATTCTATTATTATCCTTATTTTACTTATGAGCCTGGGATTTGCTCCAGGCTTCATATCATAGCAGGGTGAACTTGGCCAAAATACTGAGTAGAACTTCTGGGCTTCACCTACACAAGATAGACTTTCTGTAGTACCACCAGGTATTACAAACCTCAGAAATGGTCTGAAAAAAACATGAATAGTGTCAGAGAATCTAGGTCTTAGTAATTGCAGTCTCCTCTGTGTGTGTGTGTATTCACCTGCTCAGTCATGTCCACCTCTTTGTGACCCCATGGACTATAGCCCACTAACTAGGCTTCTCTGTCCATGGGATTATCCTAGCAAGAAGACTGGAGTGGGGCACCTAAAGTCAGTGCTGTGGGACAACCCAGAGGAATAGGGTGGGTAGGAAGGTGGGAAGGAGGGGGGGGTTCAGGATGGTGGGACATATATATACCCATGGCTGATACATGTTGATATATGGCAAAAACCATCACACACACACCACACACACACACATGTTGCTATTTCCTTCTCCAGGGAATCTTCCTGACCCATATATCAGACCTGTGTCTCCTGCAATGGCAAGTGGATTCTTTACCACTGAGGCACCTGGGAAGCCTGAAATCACTCTAGAGATCACTTATCTAGCCCATGTTTTAAGACAAGTTTTGACATCACTGACCTGTTGCAAGCCTCCACATCCTCCTTTGTAGAAGCTCTGTTGTTGTTAGTCACTGATAAAGGCAGGACCTATAGGACAGCAGGAGAGAAAAGATTTAATAGTTGCAAGTCCTGCATAGACACTGGGGAAAAAAAAAACAACCATTTGACCTTATTTTGTGCCTAGTTTGTGCCAACTCACTATAAAGTCCACGGTGTATCATGGGCAAGCAGATGGATTGGCACGTATATGAACGTAAAAAGTGTCTTAACAGGGTGTAGGGTTGGGGGGTGGTGTATGGAGACCTAGTTAACATATAAATATAAAATAGAATTTAAATGTAGGGAAGTGGAAGAGTACATAGAGCTAATTTGGTGAGAATGACTCTCAGCATTTTCAAGGCAGTAGTTCAGAATGTTTATTTTTAAAAAAGCCGATGTCAGTCACTAATGTAATAAAGCATCTGCAGTATACTGATAACACATAATACTCAAATACAACAAATGTGTGTAAACAAACATTTTAAATCTCCCTACATAGTAAGAGAACTGAAATTTTTATTAGATGTTTTTCCTAAGTTACCACACAGTTGCTTCCCCTTTCCCCTGGAACTGTTTCTAAGTGACATTTCTAAATGGTAAGTCCAGTGGTTTCTTTTCTCCTGGAACTTCTCCAGCTATACAATATCTCAAACTAATAAATACTAACTCTATTTTCCCTAGTTCCATTTCGATTTGTAGGTATGAAGGGTAGAGAAGGTTTGATGTTACAGGAATTGGGTCTAATTAATTCCTCAGGAACTCTTCTTATAAATTTTAGGTCATATACACTTAGCAATTCTTTCTAACAGTGAAAAAAGCAGGTATGTGGATGATAAGGAGAGACAAGCTAGCTGTAGAAGTTTTTAAGGGTAATATTTCTGTTTTGTGAGGAAATATAGGTAGTATGTTAATAAATTAGCTTAAATAATTTAAACCCTAATTCCTACAGGTTACATTGAAAAGTAAATTATGTAACTAATGGAGAATGGTGGTGAAGTTCTAAAATTCCAAACCCAGAGAGTTCAGAACCTAGAACTATTTTACATTTGATTTTTATTAAAAAAATCGGGGAGGATGGTAATTTTATTTATTTATTTTGGTCATGTTGCACATCATGTAGGATCTTAGTTCCCAAACCAGGGATGAAACCCGTGCCCCCTGCAGTGGAAGCATGGAGTCTTAATCACTGGACCACCAAGGAAGTCCCTACATTTTATACAAAATAGCACCAAGAGGTATAATAGTATTTGGGCCTACACATTCAGTTTTTCCCTCTGATTCAGGAAAAACTTTAGAATCTGGGAGCAATGGCGGAGGAGAATAGGGAACTTGAGTGAATCCTGGAATGTTAGCGTCAGTCAAGAGTTTAGGGATACTGTCTCTATAGATATAACTCTTTTTCTAAAGTATCTAAAATTAACGAGACTATTTAGACTCATCGACAGAAATTAAATTCATTCCCTCTCTACCAAATAAGTTTTTTTCATGGGTTTATACTCTCATATGTACTTGGACCCAAACCCATGTCTTTGATCAGAAATGTGCTAAGTCGCTTCAGTCATGCCTGATTCTTTACGACCCCATGGACTGCAGCCCACCAGCCTCTTCTGTCCATGGGATTCCCCAGGCAAGAACACCGGAGTGGCTTGCCATTTCCTTCCCCACTGATCAGAAATGAGAAGGAAGAAAAAGGAAGCCATGGAGGAAGGTGAGAAATCTCCTTTGCAACAAATCTCAAATATGCTCTTCCTTTCTGTTTTCTTTACTACAAGTCCAGTTCAGAATCCTACACTGCATGCAGTGTTCTGTAATGATGATGACAATAATGACAATGAAGATGATAATCATACAAGCTAACACTGTGTTTGAAGGAAACGGCAACCCACTCCAGTATTCTTGCCTGGGAAATCCTATGGACAGAGGAACCTGGTGGGCTACAGCTCATGGGATCGCAGAGAGTTGGATATGACTTAGGGACTAATGGAATGGAATGGCTACCCACTCCAGTATTCTTCCCTGAAGAATTCCATGAACAGAGGAGCCTGGCAGGTTACAGTCCATGGGGTCCTGATGAGTCCAACACGACCGAGCAACTTGCACTTTCACTTTAGCAACTAAAACAACGACACCATATACACCACGGAATATTACTCAGCCGTTAAAAAGAATTCATTTGAATCAGTTCTAATGAGATGGATGAAACTGGAGCCCATTATACAGAGTGAAGTAAGCCAGAAAGATAAAGAACATTACAGCATACTAACACATATATATGGAATTTAGAAAGATGGTAACGATAACCCTATATGCAAAACAGAAAAAGAAACACAGAAGTACAGAACAGACTTTTGAACTCTGTGGGAGAAGGTGAGGGTGGGATGTTTCAAAAGAACAGCATGTATACTATCTATGGTGAAACAGATCACCAGCCCAGGTGGGATGCATGAGACAAGTGCTCGGGCCTGGTGCACTGGGAAGACCCAGAGGAATCGGGTGGAGAGGGAGGTGGGAGGGGGGATCGGGATGGGGAATACGTGTAAATCTATGGCTGATTCATATCAATGTATGACAAAACCCACTGAAATGTTGTGAAGTAATTAGCCTCCAACAAAAAAAAAAAAGACTAAACATACATTTACCATACAATTCAGCAAATGTACACTTGGACGCTCACGAAAAAATAAAAATAAAAAAAAATAAATAAAACAACGACACCATGTCACCTATGAAGTGCTTTGCATATGTGAACTCATTTAATCCTCACAAGCAGCTTCTGAGGTAGGTAATATTTCTATGCCCATTTTAGCAGTATGGAAGTGGGTTTGGGGTGGCTGAGTAACTTGCCTACATTCACACAGTTAGTGCCGGAGCAGGAATTCCATGTCAGGTAGTTGGGGCTGCAGAGCCTAAAAGTCTGTAATCACTAATGCTTTGCTGTCTTCTCACCAAATGTCTTGCCTCTTGGCCAGCCTTATGCTGCTGTTAGATTTAATGTTCTTAAAATACTACTTCAAACATTTTATTTCTGTGCTCGAAAGCCTTCTTGGCTTCTTCCCAAACACAGAGTAATGTCTGAACTCTTCAACCAGGTATTATGGTGTTGGCTGCAGACTGGCTTGTCAGCACCACCTCCTCTATTGCTCCCAGTGAGTGTCCCCTTCTGGCAGGCCGGCCGGCTCACTGCGTGTCTAGCCCCCAGTCTTCTCTGCACTTACCTAGTACTTTTCCTCTTTCTGAATATTTGATGATATCATTTTCTCTGCCAAATATTTTTTTCCCCCCACTCTACTGAAACTCAGCATGAGATTTGTATTCAGCAAGGAGTGACTAGGGTTTGATGGGATTTTAAGCCATGCCCCAAAACATGGGACTGGTAAGCCTGGAGGAAAGATGACTCAGAGGGACAAAACCAAGTGTTTTTAATTAAAAGACTGCCACGTAGAAGAGGTGTAGAGTAGCTCTGTTCAGTCCATTATCAACCTGATGTGTCAAAAACAGATCTAGAATTCAAGTCCTTTCTTTACATGGCATTCACCCAGAGGGCACAATTCCATTGGATTTTATTTTTGATTGCCACAGAAGGTATCTAAATGAAGGCTTAATAAATTTGGTACTCATAAACTAAAATATGTGCTCTTATCAGCTTCCTAAGGAATACTAATCTAACAAATGGTGTTCAGCAGTTGACAGCATGGTACCACCATTGTGCATACTTTTAGATAAGGACTGGGAACTCTAAGGAAAGTCCCAGACACATAGCTTCATGATTAACTAATGCCTTTCTGTTTAAACTGTGATAAACTAACATTTATGATGCAATTATAACAAGATTTTTGAATTAAAATGATTGGTTTACTGTTATTATCTATTTAGTTGATTGTGTGTGTTGTTACATTAACAATATAGTAAGATCTATTTGCTTTGAGAGCTTTTTGTGCCCATAATTTTCCATTAACTGAAGTTTAAAACCATGTATTGAGCTCAACTATGAGTTATCCTTACCTCTATTGACATAGCTCTGTCTTGAAGGTTATAAACCCAGACCCTGCTCTCACACTTCCAAATTGCTTTGGAAAATTTGCTTCCCCAAAGAAGAATATGGATCCTAGGGCCTTCCGGATGTGCCAAGTATGCTTCTGACAAAAATGTATACTTGATTATTTTTTTTTTTTTTGCAATTAGAATTCAAAAATCAGATGGTGATTCAATGAAATGGCCTTTTAGCTTTCTTCTGGTTTTAATATTTTATGCTTTTCAAACTTTCTTCTGTGAAACCTGGGGGTCATTTACTCTTCTTAACCCAGAGGCTACACCACATATTTTGGTATTCCCACAGTTTTCTTTCCACCAGCAGAAGTTTCAGTGTGATTGGAAAGGGCATGGGGCAGGGATTTTGACTACTGCCTTGCTATGAAGGGCTTCCCTTGGACTCAAAGCATTAGAAATACAGGTTCAAAAGAGAAGAAGGAGGTGTGTACCTGTTCTATACAAATCAATTTAATTTCTGTTGTTAGTGAGTAGTTCTCTTTTACAAACAGGACTTTAATTTTTAAGATCAGCTTGTATTTTGACTGAGTATTTTAGAAAAGGAATAATTATTCATGCAGATAGCAGCCAGGTATTCCAATAGAGCTTCGTTTCATACAATTATAGGCTTTTCCTAAAAGAAACAGTAATCTTTGTGGTGAGCACAGGGAGCTGTTTCTTCAATACACATCCAATTTATTTGTACCAACTGATTGATGCTTGAAGCCAGATGAATGGACATGATATTAATTATTCATTATGGTGCTTAGGATAAAATTTGCATTCTCATGCAGTCAAAATTGATGAGGTTTTGCATTTGTACTATAGGAATAGCTTCCAACTCAACGCTAAAACTCAATATAATCTTAATAAAAATTTTGAAAAAGGCACCAATAATTTGAACTTTCTCATATCCACAGAACATTTGTTTTATTGGACCCTTATGTCCTATTAAAAGTATGTTGAAAATATTCTTTTTATGTCTAATCAAACAGATATGGCTTTAAAAAAATCTCAAGAACATTTCAAATGCAAGGTCATAATCACTGTAATAGAGCTTAAAAACTGTGATTTGGAGAACAAAATTGCAACTCATATCTTTATAAAAGACATTTACTGTAGCACATCTTCAGTGTTTTATTTCTCAGATAAGAAAATATTGGGACTGTAATGATATTTCATATACAGGTGAGTAGTATTCCTGTAGATTAGAAAAACCAAGCACAAAAGAGACTTGTCTTAAATCAAGAATATGTTTGCAGATATTGCATAAAGGCAGGCCCTTTTGGTCACATATAGCAGGCTTCGTCTGAGAATTCTGACTTGTGTCTGTAGCCACAAATAGGACTAGAGAGGGCAGGCCCCTCCATTTTTCCACACTCTCAAGGGTGTGTGGAATTCTGTTATAGCACTTGGCTAGAGGACAGCAGGGACAGACATGTCCAGCATTTTGTGCTTTCCTTGGTGACGCTAGTCATAAAGAAATCACCTGCCAATGCAGGAGGTACTTAAGAGATGCTGGGTCAGGAAGATCCTCTGGAGGAAGGCATGGCAACCCACTCCAGTATTCTTGCCTGTAGAATTCCATGGACAGAGGAGCCTGGTGGGCTGCAGTCCATGGGGTCCTCCAAGAGTTGGATATGACTGAAGCAACTTAGTGCAGGAGGTAGAAGTGGCCAGTGGTAGTGATTCATGTTTTTCTGTATTATGTTCTGAACTCTGTAAAAAAAGAAAATTGATTCCAAAGGCTGTACATGTTTTGGAAGGACATACTTCTAGGAGAAGGGGTGTGTGTGTGTATGTGTGTGTGTGTGTGTGTGTGTGGTGTATTGGTTAGGTTGCCTCTGGCCAAAAGTAACACAATCTAGGCTCCTGAAAATGTAAACAATAAGGAGACAAATCTCACATATGTCTGGGTGCCCAGAGGCAAAGCAGGCTCCAGGCATAGTGATCAGAGGTTCAATGATGGCATCAAGGACCCTGGTTCTTTTCATTTCTCTGCTCTGCTACATTCTAGGGATGTTTTCCTTATGGTTGCAAAATGACCAGCAATGATGTTAAGGGTACACAATTCCTTATTCACAAACAGCAGGAGAAAGAATAAGAAAAATCTTCCTCAAGCGTGGAAGATACACATCCCACAGTTGGCCCACCCTAAGTCACATGCCTGTATTGGGATCAGCAATCATTTTTGGAAAATGTTATGTGGAGATTAAGTTTCATTTATCAGGATTTCAGGAAATGGGATGGATGCCTGAGAGTGAAAAAGTTGGCTGAAAGCTCAACATTCAGAAAACTAAGATCATGGCATCTGGTACCATCACTTCATCGCAAATAGATGGGGAAACAGTGGCTGACTTTATTTTTCTGGGCTCCAAAATCACTGCGGATGGTGATTGCAGCCATGAAATTAAAAGACGCTCCTTGGCAGGAAAGTTATGACCAACCTAAACAGCATATTAAAAAGCAGAGGCAATTCTTTGCCAACAAAGGTCCATCTAGTCAAGGCTGTGGTTTTTCCAGTGGTCATGTATGGATGTGAGAGTTGGGCCATAAAGAAAGCTGAGCACTGAAGAATTGATGCTTTTGAACTGTGGTGCTGGAGAAGACTCTTGAGAGTCCCTTGGACTGCAGGGAGATCCAACCAGTCCATCCTAAAGGAGATTAGCCCTGGGTGTTCACTGGAGGGACTGTTGTTGAAGCTGAAACTCTCAATACTTTGGCCACCTGATGTGGAGAGCTGATTCATTTGAAAAGACCCTGATGCTGGGAAAGATTGAGGGCAGGAGAAGGGGACAGCAGGGGATGAGATGGTTGGATGGGATCACCGACACAATGGACATGGGTTGGGTGGACTCTGGGAATTGGTGATGGACAGGGAGGCCTGGCGTGCTGCGATTCATGGGGTTGCAAAGAGTCTGACATGACTGAGCGACTGAAGTGAACAGAACCTTTTGACCATTTATCAATTTGGGATGAGGTGATTTTCTTGATTGATAAATGATGTATGAGATTGGTTACATTCATGGTCTCAAATTTTCACTTTTTCCTTTATGTATCCATTATACCTTTTGTCCTATGATTGTGGAATTCCTCCCATAAAAGCAGAGTCTGTTTCCCACCCCAAGGAACTTCTTTGATCAGTAGAATGATGCAGAAGTGATTTTGAGCCACTTTTGAGCCCAGGCCCCCAACAGCTTTGCAAATTTTTCATTTCCTTCCTGTACTCCTGCCTGATACATGCTGGGACTGGCTTGCTGAAAGATGAGAGACATGTAGAAAGATGCAGAGGCCGTTGTAAATCTGCTGACATTAGGTGACACCAGACATGGGACTGAATATGGTCAAGATCAGGAAAGCCTCCTGGCAACTCCTAGTTGACCCAGACTGAGCTATCAATGATAAATGTTGTGTTTCTCTGAGGCTTTGGTTTTTTGTCAAGCAGTCTTGTAATGATAGTGAAGTAGCTCAGTCATGTCTGACTCTTTGAGACCCCACGGACTGTAACCTACCAGGCTCCTCTGTGCGTGGGATTTTCCAGGCAAGGGTACTGGAGTGGGTTGACCTTTCCTTGTCCACTTGTAATGATAATAGATAACTAATACAACTACTATCTTCTTTCATCCATCAAGTTACATATACATCCTAGATCTTGCCCTTTAATTATGTTTATTATGCTTTGACTTGCAGAAGTTTAAGAGGTTTATAAAACCGAATCTGTTTTTTCCCTTTGTGACTTCTTCCATTGTTTTAACATGTAGAAAAAAACAAAAAACAAAAAAAACTTCTTCACTGAGAAATCAAATAAACATGTACATAGAGGGCTTCCCAGGTGGCGCATTGGTAAAGAATCCACCTGTCAAGGCAGGAGACGCAAGACATGCAGGTTCGATCCCCGTGTCAGGAAGATCCGCCCCCGAGAAGGAAATGGCAACCCACTCCAGTACTCTTGCCTGGAAAATTCCACAGATAGAGGTGCTTGGCAGGCCATAGTCCATGGAGTCTCAAAGAGTCAGACAAGACTGAGCACACACAAACATGTATTTTCTTTCAATTGGTGGTTTCAACTTTGCATCCAATTTTTGCATATATTTGGGTCATTTGGTTATGTGGTATACTGTAAGGATCTAGAATTTTTTTCCTAAAATGATTTTTCCAACTAGTTTTGAAACAATCCAATCCTGGTTTTATTAATGAAGCCACTTTCATATATTTGATTCTTAGATGTATATCAACATTTACTTTAAAATACTTTAAAACAATATTTTAAGTATTGAAGTTTTATAGTATGTTTTGTGTGTATATGTGCTCAGTCACTCAGTCTTGTCTGACTCTTTGTGACTCTATGGACTATAGCCTGCCAGGCACTTCTGTCCATGGAATTTTCTAGGCAAGAATACTGGAGTGGGTTGCCACTAATATTTGTAAAGATTGGATAGCCCCTATTTGTGGAAACAGCAGAAACAAAGTTGATTTAAAGAATATATTTACAAATAAACCAGCACTTTGGCAATATCCTGACTAGTAATCTTTATAAAAGTTAACCATCCCATTAATAATCATGCCAAAAAATACCATTGAAGTCATTTATATATATTAGCACATTTTCATATGTCTTACACACTTAAAATTTTTTCTCTAATTTTTTTTAGCTATCATTGTTATAGGTATTTCTCCTTTATTTTTTTAGAGTGCTGTGAAGCTAGATGTTTTTGTCTACCACAAATAAAACTATATTTTCAGAAGTATTAATTTGAAGAGTTGGTCGATTTTAATGATTTAATTTCAAAGGAAATTATTTTGTTCCTTTGAGTAAACATGATGGACAAAGATGGAATCAAGGCAGAGAACTGAGCTGCCCTTCTTAGGAAAAATACTGCAGGGTTAGAGTAGTGGTCACTGCTCTCCCAGATGCCAGGTAAACACAGTCTGCATCATGGTAGGTAAGAGGAATAGGGGCTTCTTCTCCTCTTCTAGTTGGTGGTAGCAGAGGACTCATGTCATCTTCATCTCTGGGGTCGTAGGGATTGTGCTCCCCTAGCATTTTCTAAGAACCACAGCACTCATAAGTGTGGTGACACCATTTCTAGGACTGTTCTGTTTTGTGCCTATTGTCCTAGTGTAATTGTTAATACTTCTGTCCTTCCCTTTCAAAAGTGTTCTGGTCTGGATGATGTATTACAAGTCCGCCTACTCATCAGTTCAGTTCAGTCGCTCAGTCATGTCCTACTCTTTGTGACCCCATGGACTTCAGTATGCCAGGCTTACCTGTCCTTAACCATCTCCCTAAGCTTGCTCTAACTCATGTCCATTGAATCAGTGATGCCATCCAGCCATCTTGTCCTCTGTCATCCCCTTCTCCTGCCTTCAATCTTTGCCAGCATCAGGGTCTTTTCCAGTAAGTCAGTTCTTCACATCAGGTGGCCAAAGTATTGGAGCTTCAGCTTCAGCATCAGTCCTTCCAGTGAATTTTCAGGACTGATTTCCTTTAGGATGGACTGGTTGGATCTCCTTGCAGTCCAAGGGTCTCTCAAGAGTCTTCTCCAACACCACAGTTCAAAGGCATCAATTCTTCAGTGCTCAGCTTTCTTTATGGTCCAGCTCTCACATCCATATATGACTACTGGAAAAAGCATAGCTTTGATGACAAGGACCTTTGTTGGCAAAGTGATGCCTCTGCTTTATAATACACTATGTAGGTTTGTCATAGCTTTTCTTCCAGGAGAATTTCCTGGCTACAGTCACTGTCCACAGTGACTGTGGGGCCAAAGAAAATACAGTCTGTCACTGTTTCCCAATTGTTTCCCAATCTAATTGCCATGAAGTAATGGGACCGATTGCCATGATCTTCAGTTTTTGAAAGTTGAGTTTTAAGCCAGTCTTTTCACTCTCCTTTCACCTTCATCAAGAGGCTCTCTAGTTCCTTTGGGCATAAGGGTGGTGTCATCTACATATCTGAGGTTATTGATATTTCTCCCGGCCATCTAGATTCCAGCTTGTGCTTCATCCAACTCGGCATTTCACATGATGTACTCTGCATATAAGTTAAATAAGCAGGGTGACAATATACAGCCTTGACATACTCCTTTCCCAATTTGGAACCAGTCTGTTGTTCCATGTCTGGTTGTAACTGTTGCTTCATGACCTGCATACAGGTTTCTCAGGAAGCAGGTAAGGTGGTCTGGTGTTCCCTTCACTTTAAAAATTTTCCACAGTTTGTTGTACTCCACACAGTCAAAGGCTTTAGCATAGTAAATAAAGCAGAGGCAGATGTTTTTCTGGAATCCTCTTTTTTTTTTTTTTTTTGATCCAGTGGCTATTAGCAATTTAATCTCTGATTCCTTGGCCTTTTCTAAGTCCAGCTTGAATGTTTGGAAATTTTCGGTTCATGTGCTATTGAAGCATAGCTTGGATGATTTTGAGCATTACCTTGCCAGCATGTGAAATGAGTCTAATTGTGTGGTAGTTTGAACATTCTTTGGCATTGCCTATCTTTGGGATTAGAATGAAAACTGATCTTTTCCAGTCCTGTGGCCACTGTTGAGTTTTCCAAATTTGCTGGCATATTGAGTGCAGCACTTTAACAGCATCATCTTTGAGGACTTGAAATAGCTCAGCTGGAATTCTATCACCTCCACTTCTTTGGTTCATAGTGATGCTTCCTAAGGCCTACTTGTCTTTGCACTCCAGTGTTTCTGGCTCTAGGTGAGTGGTCACATCATTGTGGTTATCTGGGTCATTAAGATCTTTTTTGTATAGTTCCTCTGTGTATTCTTGCCACCTCTTCTTAATATCTTCTGCTTCTGTTAGGTCCATACCATTTTATTCTTTATTGTACCCATCTTTGCATCATATATTCCCTCGGTACCTCTAATTTTCTTTAAGTGATTTCTAGTCTTTCCCATTCTGTTGTTTTCCTCTATTCCTCTGCATTGTTCTCTTAGGAAGGTTTTCTTATCTCTCCTTTGTCTTTAGCTTCTCTTCTTTTCTCAGCTATTTTTAAGGCCTCAGACAACCATTTGCCTTTTTGCATTTCCTTTTCTTGGGGATTACTTTGAGCACTGCCTCCTGTAGAGCATTACAAACCTCTGTCCATGGTTCCTCAGGCACTCTGTCTATCAGATCTAATCCCTTCTGCTGTATAATCATAAGGGATTTGATTTAGGTCATACCTGAATGGTCTAGTGGTTTTCCCTACTTTCTTCAATTGAAGTCTGAATTTTGCCATAAAGAGTTCATGATCTGTGCCACAGTCAGCTCCTAGTCTTGTTTTTGCTGACTGTATAGAGCTTCTCTTCAACTGCAAAGAATATAATCAGTCTGATTTTGGTGTTGACCATGTGGTGAAATTCATGTGTAGAGTCATCTCTTGTGTTGTTGGAAGAGGGTGTTTGTTATGACCAGTGCGTTCTCTTAGCCTTTGCCATGCTTCATTTGTACTCTAAGGCATAACTTGCCTGTTACTCAAGGTATCTCTTGACTTTTTGTATTCCAATCCCCTATGATGAAAAGGACATAGTTTTTTGGTGTTAATTCTAGAAGATCTTATAGGTCTACATAGAACCATTCAACTTCTGCTTCTTTGGCATTAGTGGTTGGGGCATAGACTTGTATTACTGTGATATTGAATGGTTTGTCTTGGAAACAAATCAAGATCATTCTGTCATTTTTGAGATTGCCCCTAAGTAATGCATTTCAGACTCTTTTGTTGACTATGAGGGCTGCTCCACTTTTTCTAAGAGATTCTTGCCCACAGTAGTAGATATAATGGTCATCTGAATTAAATTTGGCCATTCTCATCTATTTTAATTCATTGATTCCTAAAATGTCATTCACTCTTGCCATTTCGTATTTGACCACTTCCAGTTTACCTTGATTCATGGACCTAACATCCCAAGTTCCTATGCAATATTGTTCTTTATAGCATCAGACTTTACTTTCACCAACAGACACATCCACAACTGGGCATTGTTTCCGCTTCAGCTCAACTTCTTCATTCTTTCTGGAGCAGTTTCTCCATCCTTCTCCAGTAGCATATTGGACACCTACCAGCCTGGGGAGTTCATCTTTCAGTGTCATATCTTTTTACCTTTTCATTCTGTTCATGGGGTTCTTAAGGCAAGAATGTTGAAGTGGTTTGACATTCCCTTCTCCAGTGGACCACATTTTGTCAGAACTCTCCACCATGACTCATCCATCTTGGGTGGCCCTACTTGGCATGGCTCATAGTTTATTGAGTTAGACTAGGCTGTGATCCAAGTTATCAGTTTGGTTAGTTTTCTGTGATTGTGGTTTTCATTCTGTCTGCCCTCTGATGGATGATGATAAGAGTCTTCTGGAAGCTTCCTGGTGGAAAGAGCTGACTGTGGGGAAAATTGGATCTTGCTCTTGTGGGCAAGGCCATGCTCAGTAAGTCTTTAATCCAGTTTTCTGCTGATGGGTGTGGCTGTGTTTCCTCCATGTAGTTTGGCCTGCCAGCATGCCTCCCAAGACTGCTGCAGTCAGTGTCCCTGACCCTGTGGCAGGCCACTGTTGACCCACACCTCCACTGGAGACTCCTGAACACTCACAGCAAGTCTGACTAAGTCTCTAGTGGAGTCACTGCTCCTTTCTCCTGGGTCCTGGTGTGCACAAGGTTTTGTTCATGCCCTCCAAGAGTCTCTGTTGCCCCAGTTCTGTGGAAGTTCTATAATCATATTCCACTGGCCTTCAAAGTCAAATTCCCTGGGGGCCCTCAATACTTATGCCAGATCCCCAAGTTGGGAAATGTGCTGTGAGCCCTATAACTTTCACAACTGTGCAAGAACATCTTTGGTGTAGTGGGTCACCTGCTCGGTGGCACTATAGTGGGATAATGGTGACCTCCTTTGAGAGGACTTATGCCACATCTCCCAGGTTTGCTGCTGCCAGAGCCCCTGTCTTGAGGCAGGCCACTGCTGGCCCATGCCTCCGCAGGAGACACTCAACGCTCACAGGCAGGTCTGGCTCAGTCTCTAGGAGAGGTCCCTGCTCCTTCTCCCCGACTCATACTGCACCGTGAGGCAGTGGCTGCAGCTGCTGACTGCTGTACCCTGAGACTGAGAACTGGGGTGGGGAGAATAGGTGCTCAGCACTCAGTGGAGCTTTTCTTGCCACAGATGCAAAACCCAGACTGCTAATTAGGAGTGGAAAAGGTCACCTTTGTGCGCACAAGCCCCCTCCTTCTGTTTATAGTGCAGTGTGTTTTAATGGAGAGGGCAGAGGAGCCTGCTTTTATCAGCTTTTGGACCAATCTCTGCACCAAGTAGCAGAGTCTTCTTTTCAGAGCCCTGGGCTATTACATTTGCTTAATTGGAATACAGTAGTTTTTGCTGCATGCTAGACCAGCAAGTATATGAGTCATCTCAAACCCAAGCAGCGAGCAAGGCTGATTCTGAGAAGACAGTGGGAGACATTTTGGAGAGTGACTCTGGGAAATGCTGGTGCCCTTCCTGTGTTATTAAAGGGACTGAGTGGCCGCATCAGATGCTGGATGTCCTTGTCATTCTTGGGACCTCACCCTGGGAGTCATCATCGCTCCCAGGCCTTCACCTCACTGACAGAAGAGCATGCTCCTGGTAACTTCACTCATGAAGGAGATCTGAATTAGGCTTGGTCATGATCCCTCTCTTGAGCTTCTGGCCTTTTGTCCTTTAGAGACTGGGGGCATTGTGTGCGTTTGTGTGTGTACTCGGTCATGTCTGACTCTTTGCCACCCCATGGATGGTAGCCCGCTAGGTTCCTCTTTCTATGAGATTTCCGAGGCAAGAATACTAGAGGTTGCCATTTCCTCCTCCAGGGGATCTTCCTGACCCAGGGATAGAGCCCACATTTTCTGCATCTCCAGCATTGGCAGGTAGATTCTTTACCACTGAGCCCCTTGGGAATCCCCTGGGGATATTGAGAAGGAGCTTATTAGGTTCCTATGATTTGTTCATATCATTTCTCTTAAACAACATTTCCCAAAGTGCATCCTCCAGAGTTCCAGTTCTGAGAGGTAAGAGTTGTACTAAGGAAAAGGGGGTGGACCTGGGAAATGATTGCTTTGTGTTAGTCTGCGTTCCCTCACTTCAACTTGAGGATCTTAGTGAAGTCCTCCCAGGAGATGCGTTGAGAATGGGGCTTTGGAGGATTGTGACAAAGAGTCAAAAAGTGAGTAGAATTTAGAGAGGGAGAGGGGTTATACTGTGGAGATTTGGGTGACATGATAAGGTGGACTAGAAGATGAATTTAGTTTTCTTCCCTTTGCTGGAGAAAGAGGCAAGCAGCTAGAGGTGGGAAAAGGGGACTGTTCTTGGACTCTGTTGCCATAGTATAGCTATGACATGGTCAGGGCCTGAAGCAGGCTGGCAGCAATGGGGATAGAAAAGAGAAATCAGATGTAAGGGAATTATAAAACTATGGGAGGTGTGCCAATGGGATGGTCACCATTGTGGGGGCAAAAGTCAGCAGCAGCAGCAGTGTTGGTGTGTTAACAGCAGCTAAAATCTGAGCCCTCACCACATGCTATGCACTGTGCTGAGTGAACACAGTCCATGGAATGTCTCATGAAATCCTCCCAAGGATACTAAGAGGCAATGTGTGTATTTTACTGATTAAGAAATGGTGATTTATAGAGGTGAAGTTGTTTAAATAACCTAGAGCTAGTAAGTGGTTCATCTCACTTTGAACGTCTGCAGAGCCATAGAGAGGAGTGATCAAGGAGGATGAGATCATCTGTCTAGAGAGACTGTGTAGAGATGATGCCCAGAAGGAGCAGGTGGCTGCCTCCCTTTTGCATGTTATGGGCTGATAATGCAACCGATAATGCCAATTTCACTATGAAGGAGAAGGGTTTAGTCCTCCTGTTACCTTGAAGGTTGTTGGTGGGGGTGGGGGTGTGGGATTTGAGAAAAAGAGTAGCCTGGGTGATGTGGAAGGCAGATTAAATGCGACAAGTCTGACTAAGAGGGCCACCAACCCAGTGGTCCAGGGGCTTGAATAGGTCCAGTGCTTATTATATTAGTTTCAATCTAATATTTACTCAAAGAAAACAAGTGATAAAATCACTTGCCCCATCATTTTGAAATGGGTGTCAAAATTCTGTTAAAAATCTGAGGATGACTGAAGACTCTGATTGGGAGGAAAAACACTTTCTAGTTTTTGTAACATAACTATGGGATGTGTCAAGTATTTACTTCCCATTGCAGTTGTAATGGTACTTCAGTATCCCCTGTGGTTGGATTGGGAAAGGGGAGGAGGCATTTGTATAATTTAAAAAAATAAATTATGATGCCAAATATTCTTCACAACAGTTTGAGCTAGTTTCTGAGCAGGTCTACAGAGGCTGTTAGAATGCGAGATTACTGCAGAAAACCAATTTCAATATAAGCCTATGGAGATCCCATTACAATATAAAAATGAAATGTTGCCAATACATGTTATACACTACACCCAGAAATAGAAAGCAATACAAAATCCCTCATGGCTGTATGATATTTTGGTTCAGACATCCATCCACTGATTGAGCAGCATTCTCTAAAAGGAAGCTGACACAGTGTCCTTACCTCAAATTGTGGTTGTTATCATCCCACAGATGATGTTTTATTTAAATGGATTATCCTTTAAGTCACCTGGGGAAATGGCAAAGAAACTGAAATTCCAAGTCTTGGGCCATAACTGGACAACTCAAGGATATTAACCAAGAGATTCATGCACTCAGCATGTCGAGGACACTAGTGATTCTCAACCCTGACTATACATGAGAATCACCTGGGAAGTTTGAAAACAATACCTATGCCTGGGTTCACGCCCAGAAACTGTATAATCCGTTTGCGGGTGGTGTGCGGTCATCTGTATTCTAATGTGCAATACTGATTTACATAAACCCAAAAAGCTGGATTCAGTAGAGACTGCTATGTGTGCCACCAAAAATATTGGGAGCTCTGCCAACTGGAACAGAAATTGTCTGCAAATAGGTACAATAATATATGCCATTTTCTCTCTCACCTCAGCTGCTGTATCACTTTAGAAGTTTGGTGGAGAGAATGTTGAGGCTTGGTGGGGTAGAGTTGGGAACACTTCAGGTGACCTTGGGCAGCTTGGATTTCCAGTTGCTTGCACATTGATTTGAACTGTTACTGAGGTAGACACTGGGTAGTCAAGCTAAATTCATTACCTAAGTCTAAATTATAGGTGGGTGACAGCACTTTGTGTCTATTCTGGTATCCATCCTATTTCCAACTTTAAAGGACCAGGAGATCTAAATTTGTCAAATTGAAAGGGATTTCTATTTCTTCTCTACCTCCTATGACTGATATTAGCAAGCAAACATACAACTTCTGGTAGCAATCAATGCTATCTTGAAACCCTGAAGGGAATCAGACTGAGGAGGAAGTTATACCCAGGAAGGCAGAGTGGAGAGATGGAAAGAACCTGGGTCTTTGACAACATCATTGAGTGGCTGACCTGGGTGCTCGGGACTTACTCTGGGGGCTTGTTTAAGTTGCTTTCAGTAGTGAAAAGTGAAAGTTGCTCAGTCGTGTCCGTGTCCGACTCTTTGTGACCCCAAGACTATACAGTCCATAGAATTCTCCAGGCCAGAATACCGGAGTGGGTAGCCTTTCCCTTTTGCAAGGGATCTTCCCAACCCAGGGATCATACCCATGTCTTCCACACAGTAGGTGGATTCTTTACCAGCTGAACCACAATGGAAGCCCAAGAATACTGGAGTGGGTAGCCTATCCCTTCTCCAGTGGATCTTCGCAACCCAGGAATCGAACTAGGGTCTTCTGCATTGCAGGTGAATTCTTTACCAACTGAGCTATCAGGGAAGCCTGATAAATGCATAATTTAAGTTATGCATAATACAAAGTAAATGCATAATTAGTGGATTATTTCAAATGGACAGAAAGAAGCGAGCATTCCAGTTAGAATTAGGAATCCCACTATGACATTAACTCAAAGATCTTAGACCAAGGGAAACCTCCCTAAACCTCAGTTTCCTCTTTTTGTAAAGCTAGGGATCTGAACATGATCTAAGATTCTTTCAACACTATCAGTGTATGCTTAAGAATTTTATTCGTTTCTCAGTTCTTTCTGATAAATCATTTTCTTACATTTTTTTAATGTATCTTCTGTTTGTAACCTAGCAATTTAAAATTTCTGTGGATAGTTATTCTCAAGTGCAATTTCCATACATCTTCATTGATTTTTTTGGTTTTGGGGTGTAAGTGTCAGTCTAGCCTTTGTTTCTATTTTGGCTTTACTTTCTGTCTTGGACTTGGTTTTTTTCCTACAGTAGTCTTCTGTCTGGCTATGAAATAATGTTATACATGGAGACAAGATTATATATGCTTATGTGTGTTCACATGGAGCTCCTCAAGCAATGAGTGACATGTTCAGAAAAAAATTTTCTAACAGAGAATGGTGGAGATACAGGCAGAGTGCCAGGGATTTTGCTTACTTTGAGTCCTGAATTATTTACTCTAATAGTCCTTCAATGCCTATCTGTGTATATACCAATATCCAAAGAGGTTTGTTATTAATATCTTGAACTTTACAGAGACTTTTATCTTTCAATAAATTAAAAAAAAATTGAAGTATAGTTGATTTACAATATTGTGTTTCAGATATGCAGCAAAGTGATTCAGTTATATATCTACGTCTATATCTGTCTTTCTATCTATATACTTTCTCAGATCCTTTTCCATTAAGGGTTATTATAAGGTAATGAATATAGTAGCCTTGATTGTAGATCAAAATCTACCATCTTATGCCAGTCTAGGGAAAAACAGAAACTTTTTACAAAAGTTTTTCTCAGGGTAAATTCTTCTGCAGAGCAGTTAATGGCTTTTGTATTGACAACTCTTACTCACTTGTAAGCATATGGTCTTTATGGTAGGGCTGCCCAGTAATTTAAATATTGCCCAACACAGAGTCTAATCATGTAGCAGATGCACAGATGGTGCTGGAATGAACACACTGGTGGACCCTGAAGTTAACTTTCCTTATTTTCTGTTGAATTTTAATGTTTTGTGACTTACTGACAATGACTTTGATTAGAGTGGAAATCTGCTAGGTAGTTATCAGATTACGTGAGCTATGGGTCTGGTAACTTCAGAGTGAGTGTCTGGTTAGTTTTGGTTTTAAAAGCTTGTCTTTGAGTAATACTTTAGAAAATTTAAAACCTTCCCATGCCAGGTAATTGAATACCAAGAGTAGCTGACACTGTATCAAGAGACTTAGACAATGAGGATGTTTATTTAGACCATTACAGTGAAATGTAAATAAATACAAGTATTATTCTCCCCAAACAAAGAACATTGTGTATAGGATTTTGGTATTTTTATTACAGTTTTAGATTTTAATAACTAGTTGTGTGGGAAAACAAAGGTAATCTATCTGGCCTCATTTTTTCATCTGTAAAATAAGAATTGCAGTAAACTAGAGTCTTTTCCCGGAGAAGGCAGTGGCAATCCACTCCAGTACTCTTGCCTGGAAAATCCCATGGGCGGAGGAGCCTGGTAGGCTCCTCCATGGGGTTGTGAAGAGTCCAACATGACTGAGCGACTTCACTTTCAGTTTTCACTTTCATGCATTGGAGAGGGAAATGGCAACCCTCTCCAGTGTTCTTGCCTGGAGAATCGCAGGGACGGGGGAGCCTGGTGGGCTGCTGATTATGGGGTCACACAGAGTTGGACACGACTGAAGTGACTTAGCAACAGCAGCAGCAGAGTCTTTTCCTGGTCTTCTCAGGTGGCTCAATGCTAAAGTATCTGCCTGCCAGTGTAGGAGATGCAGGTGTGCTCCCTGGGTTGGGAAGGTCCCCTGGAGGAGGGCATGGTACCCCACTCCAGTATTCTTGCCTGGAAAATCCCATGGACAGAGGAGCCTGGTGGGCTACAATCCATAGCATCACAGAGTCAGGAACGACTTAGGGACTGAGCTTGCAGGCACACAGAGTGCTTTCCTGCCAAAAAGTTTAAAGTAGTCTTTAAATAAAATTATGGGGGAAAAGAAATAATATAAAAGTTATACAACTGGAACTGTAGTTGAAGCAGGAATGTCCAAGAATCCTCAGAAATGCAGATGCAAACTTACTAAGAAGCAGAGACAGCTTCCAGTGAGCGAGTAAGGACCATGGTTTCTTCTCTGTACTGATGATATAACAGCAGTGTAAAATTATGTGATGTTTGGGAGGGTGAAGCTCCTCTTCTAGAATGGCAGATCAGGGAACTGTGTGTACAGGTGTGCTGCCTGGGCAGTAATGGCAAAATCCATCTGTGCTTGTTCCAAACTGAGTTTTTCGATGAGTCATTTAGTTTTCAGCATTCTGTCACCTTCAATCTATGAAATTCTGTTTCTAATCCTCCCAAGTACTGGAAGACACAGTGAAAACACCATCCTCTGAGATAATCATCTATTCCTCAAGTGGTGACAGCCTTGAAAAAACTTTCTCATTGTCAGAAACCAGCATAGCAAAGCCCCCAAAGTAATCCTGTTTGTGGGTGTTTTCATTAAACACTTGTTGTGACTTTCCTGATCTGGAGATGATTTTTCTACCTGACTGGGGAAGTACTCATCTCTTCAGCACTTATTTAATATCTACCTTATGACAGGCATGAGCTCAGTGCAAGAGATAAAAGCTAACTCTTCATCTTCAAGAAGTTAAGGTATAATATGGGAGACTGCCACACAAACCAGTTCCCATGCACTACGGTGAGCCCCTCTGGGGTCTGAACAGGGTGCTGTGGGGAAGATGGACAAGTAAACCAACTCAGTCGAGTAGAGGAAGGCTTCTCAGAGGAGATGATGCCAGAATAAGCTGGGAAAGAGGTTAAGAGGAGGAAGAAAAGTGTTTCAGGCAGAGGACACAGCAAATGGGGAAGCATTGAGGCAAGAAACAGTGATAAGAGTTGAGGATCTCAAGTACCTGTGGTGGCTAGAGAATTGACCCATATGCATAGGCTGGAAACAGATAGAGAAGCGGGCAGAGCCCCCATCCCATGCTATGATCCAGGACTGAACTTTGCTTTGAAGGCTGTGGAGAATCTCTGATGGAGTGTAAATAGGGAAACAACAAAATGTAGATTCATCAGGAATATTAGAAGGCTCATTCGGTCAATAATATAGATGATCAATGGTGGTGGGGTGATGGGGAGAGAGTGAGAAAGCATGAACTTAGAGGGTAGGGGTTCACTTACAAGACAGGTTCAGGGAAGAAGTGATCAACATCAGGTGAAACGCCATGGCTTTTAATTATTCTTGAATCATCCTTTCATTTCTCAGTAAACCTTACTTGGTCATGGTGTATGTGTGTATATATACACACATGCATGTGTGTGTGTGTGTTTCTGTGTATTTTTTAATGTTCCATTGGGTCCTGTTTGCTAATATTACATTAGGGATTTTTGGAATTAGCAGGATATTCTGATTTCTTCTTATTTCTTTTCTATGCTTTGAAAGATTGGAAATAATATCATGTTATTTGTTTCTTGAAGATTTGAAGCAAATGCGTTTGGGAGGATTTGTTGTGGTCTCAGAAGAAAAATCACAAATCTGTGATCATGAAAGAAATTAAGAATGCTCTTGGAATTCCCTGGCGGTCCAGTGATTAGAACTCTGTGCTTTCACTGCAGGGCCCTTGGGTTCAATCTCTTGTTGGGAAACTAAGATCCCACATGCTGTGTGGTGTGGCAAAAAGAAAAAAGAAAAAAAAAAAAAGGAAGAATACTCTCAATTCTGATAATTTATAGCTTCTTAGAAACTATCCATTTCATTTAGAAATTCAATATTATTTTTACAGAGCTTCACAAAAGTACTCATATGAAAGTGAAAGTCACTTAGTCATGTCCAACTCTTTGTGACCCCATGGACTATACAGTCCATGGAATTCTCCAGGCCAGAATACTGGGGTGGGTTGTCATTCCCTTCTCCAGGGGATCTTCCTAACGCAGGAATCGAACTGGGATCTCCTGCATTGCAGGCAGATTCTTTACCAGCTGAGCTTACTAGAGAAGCCCATCACAAAAGTACTCATAATCCTTTTTAATATCTTTGGCATATGAGTCGTTTCATTGTTGATTTCTCCCCATCCTCAGCTTCATTGCTGATTGTTTGTGTTTATGCTTTCTCCTTTGTTATTTTTGTTTATAGTAACTGCTGGTTTTTATTACTTTCCCCCCTAAAAATCACCTTTTGGTGTGATTAATTCTTCTTTCTTCTGTTTTATAATCTATCAATTTCTGCTTTTTATCAGAAATAATTTGTTTCTGCTGCTTTTCTTACATTTTACTCTTTTTAAAGTATTGAGTTGAATTCTTGTCTAGTGATGTAAGTGTATAGACTTTTATGTTTTCACTTGTGGATAGCTTTCAGTATTTATATTGGGTTTTATTAATGTAGTATTTTCAATGCTATTATTTGCTAGATATTCTGAAACTGTGGAGTCAGAGAAATTATGATCATTATTGTCAAAGAATGAGTTATAACATCTCAGATGGGGGTTTTATTAGTTAATAATTTCTACTTTACATTATAACCAGAGATCTTGATCATTACTACGATTCCTGTTTGTTTTGTGATGCTTTTTTGGTGCCTAAAACATGATCAACTTTTGTAAACTTTTAAACAAGTATTTGAGAACAGGTTTATTCGGTGTTGACCGCTGAAGTTATAAAAATGTTAATGTAATGAATTAGGCTCCAGATTCTTTATATCCTCACTCTTTTTGAGTATTTGACTTGTTTGGGGCTGAGAGAAACAAATGAAAATCCTGTTCTGTTTGGAAGAATTCCTTAAATTTCCTGGTTTTGAAAGATTTGTGTCCTCTTTTGTTTTAATTGTTGGAATGTAAAATAGAATAGTGGTTATTTCTTCATTGTAGATTGAAGTATTATAACAATAAAATACCCTTTTGTCTTGCTTAATTCTTATTGCCTGGAAGTCTGGTAAAGACATGACAAATACAAAAAAAAGAAAGAAAAATCCAAATTACTTGTAGTTTTACTTTTTATATTTATAAATATAAAACTTATACCTTTTATATTTATATCATTTTACTTTTAATATTTCTAATTATTAAATACAATTGGAGAATCTTTGAAGGATTTATAGTATTTCACATACATGTATAACATATATTACATACGTAACACATTTCAATCCTGTTATGTTTTTCTCTTTCTGGTGCTCATGTTGTTTCCCATCTTATACTATATGGCTATATCCTTTTTATTTTAGTTCTGTTGTTTTCCTACTTTTGATAATTTATAATCTGGATTTTAGTTCTTCTGGTGCTACTTTTATGACCATGAATGCTTTTTAAAAGCTAGATCTGTTGATTCCTTGCTATGAAATATTAGGAAATTCATGTCCTTGTCCATCTCTACACCACCCCCATATCACTATCTTGAATTTTTAGTTTCTTTATTTTCATAATGTTAAAGTTCACAGCACATATTGAATGTTATAGACTTCTGGTGGCTTCAGTGTTCAGCACCAATTCTTAAATATCACAGCTGCCCCATTTCTGGTTCCTTATTGTGGTCCATCTTTTGGCTGCCTGGGATTCCTTCTCTATCATTTTCCCCTATAAGGGTCTATAGTTGTTATATTCTGACTCATTGCATAGTTGCAAATGCATGACTAATGTTTGTATTCATGATTGATAACTAATTGGCTTGAAATTATTGAGGCCATGGTCATTTCTCCCTAGGACTCTCTAAACATTGCTTGGCATTGAGTATCTTGTGAATGAGTTATGCTAGCCCAGGATTTTTATTATGATTTTATTTATATATACATATATAAGGTGTATATTATTGTACATATATAATGCGTATTCTACTTTCATTATTTCTTTCCCAAAGAACCTTTAATATCAGAGATATATTTTATACTTATTTATATAAATAAGAGCCCTCTGTAGGGCCACAAACTTAGGTAAGACTTTTTCACCCCTCCTTTCTCAAGAACCAATTCTTGTCCCCTTGGGAATGACATCATCCCTACTAAGTATATATGTGCTAACCTGGTCCCCCATATCCTCTTGTAAATGACTTAATTTTTTTCAATGTGCATAGTATTTTTTCTGCAGTTTTTTTGGGACACAGTGTGATCTTTGCTACTGCAGATTTAGGGCTTTCTTTTTTCTCTGCCTATCTTTATTATATATATATTTTTTTCTTTATTATGTTTTTGAAAAATTTCTTGTGTTCATTTGTTCCATTCCCTTGTTGAAAAATATCACTTATGTCTGCATCAGATATCCCCTTCCATATTCTACATCTCTGATCTCCTAGACTCTTTTTATTTTCTATTTTATTGCACAGTTGTCTTAAAAAGTTCAGGCCATAGCATTTCAGCTATATCCATGTTTTTGCTGCTTTTAATGCTTTTTATTTTTATAGTGGTTTATTATATTCTCTTTCTGACTTTATCCCCCTTTCCCTAATATGTGCATTTTCTGTCTTTTTTTTTGCATCTTTTATTCCTTTCTTGATATTTCACAGCATCTTTGCAACCATCATCCCTCAGATTTGGGGCTAATCTGCCTCTTCTCCTCATCTCCTGATAGGCAGGTCATCAGTCAGAAGATCCATGTGAATTCACGGACTCCTCTGTAGCTCATAGTTCTTTTGTTTGGTAATTTTGTACTTTTCTCGCTTAGTTGGGTATAATAAGCAGGTGCATATCTGCTTACTCTTTCTGATCTGTCTTCAACCTTGCCTGACCTCTAGCTGTTTCCAACACTGGAGTCCTAACTAGAGAAAGTGAAGACAGAAACAGTTCTTCTCCAACCCTTGTCCTTCTTCTGTTGCTCACTGTGCCAGTGTGTAACAAGCCCTCAGGATGGTCTCTGCTTGGCCTTGGCATGTTCTCATACTCATCCTTCCAGGTAAAGCTGTGTCCTTCATGCCCCTCTCACTTAATTTCAGAGACATCTCTATTCTTTTTCTTAAATTGAAGTATAGTTGATGTATAATATTATGTTAGATGCAAGTGGACAACGTGATTCAGCATTTTTATAGATTATACTCCCTTTAATGTTATATTAAAAAACAATGGCTATATTTCGTGGGCTGTACAATATATCTTTGTTGCTTATGTCTTTAATACATAGTCGTTTGTATCTCTTCATCCCTTATTCCTATCTTGCCCCTTCTTTCCCTCTCCCTGCTGGTGACTACTAGTTTGTTTTCTTTATCTGTGAATCTGTTTTATTATATTCACTTATATGTGGAATTGTATAGATTCCACATATGTGATAGCATATGATATTTGTCTTTCTCTGATTTATTTCACTAAGCATAATATCCTCCAAGTCCATTCATGTTGTTGCAAATGGCAGAATTTCATTTTTTTTTCTATGGGTGAGTAATATTCCATTGCATTTATCATTGTTGTTTAGTCACTCAGTCATGTTTGACTTTTTGTGACTCCATGGACTGCAGCACACCAGACCTCCCTGTCCTTCACCATCTCCCAGAGTTTGCTCAAACTCATGTCCATTGAGTTGGTGATGCCATCCAACCATCTCATCCTCTGTTGTCCCCTTCTCCTCCCACCTTCAATCTTTCCCAGCATCAGGGTCTTTTCCAGTGCATTGGCTCTTCGCATTAGGTGGCCAAAGTTTTGGAGCTTCAGTTTCAGCATCAGTCCTTCCAATGAATATTCAGGACTGATTTCCTTTAGGATTGACTGGTTTGATCTCCTTGCAGTCCAGGGGACTCTCAGGAGTCTTCTCCAACACCACAGTTTAAAGGCATCAATTCCTCAGTGCTCAGCCTTTTTTTATTGTCCAGTTCTCACATCCCTACATGACTAGGGGAAAAAGCATAGCTTTGACTATAAGGATCTTTGTAGGCAAAGGAATGTCTCTGTTTTTTAATACACTGTCTAGGTTCGTCATAGCTTTTCTTCCAAGGGGCAAGTCTCTGTTAATTTCATGGCTGCAGTCACCATCCACAGTGATTTTGGAGCCCAAGAAAATAAAGTATGTCACCGTTTCCATTGTTTCCCCATCTGTGTGCTGTCAAGTGATGGGACAAGATGCCATAATCTTTGTCTTTTGAATGTTGAGTTTTAAGCCAGCTCTGCTGGAGCTGAGCTCCATCATTTTCAGCTGAATTCCAGCGGAGGTGATGGCACTGCATATACATACCACACCTTCTTTATCTCGTCATCTGTTGATGAACACTTAGGTTGCTTCCATATCTTGGCAATTGTAAATATGAGCAATTGCTGCTATGAACATTGGAGTGCTTGTATCTTTTTGAAAATAGTGTTTTATTTTCTTCAAATGTTTGCTCAGGAGTGGAGTTGCTAAATCATGTGGTAGTTCTATTTTTAGGCTTTTGAGGAATCTCACTTTATTTTATTGGAGTACAGTTTAATTCACTTTTAATAGCTTGTAAAAGGGAAGCATATCCAAAGACCCTCAACCATTTTCCTGGCTCTAAAAAAATTCATAGAAACAATTTGTTCAATGGATGTCTGTTGTTCACTGTATTACTACGTGTCCCTTACATGTTTTAAACAGAACAGAGGTAGGTTATGCTCCTGTTTGGAGGAAAGGAGCTAGGGAGACGCGTTTGGGTGATTACCAACAGTGAGGGTCAAAACTGAATCTGCCTTATGCATGAGCTTACTGGTTCTGAATCTTCTTACTGTACTTACACCTAGACCTGCATTCTTGCCAATATTGATTCCTGAGGCCTTGTTAATTCTCCTGATTTTTTCTCCTGGTTCCCAAGCTTTCTATTTGCTCCAGATAATGAGAACCTTTAGCTTTACGTCTGCCTGGTATTTCCTGGGCCCTTGGCTTGAGCCACTTGCTTCAAATACTGGTGTCTGATGTCACATATGAGTCTCCTTACACAGAAGCTCAAAGGGTCAGGCCGGCCCTTCAGTAAATGGTGGAAATAGTCATGGTTGATCGTGGCTTCTGGAGAAAAGTACTGAGATGTGCCATGCAGAGCCCCTATCAGAAGTGAAGGATCATCCCCAAAGCCACTGAGAGTGCCGATGGAAGCAAGACCTCAGCTCTCAGTTTCCTGCTATCTTGGCTGAAGGTGATGCCCCTTCCCAGACTGGCTACATTCAATGACTGCTCTTCACGGAGATATGAGAGCCTGGACTTTTTCCCCTGCAGGATTCAGACCTCCCTGCAGGGTGGGCAGAGACCTTTATTCAAACTAGATTGTAGCCGACTTCTCCCTCCATTCCAGTCTGGCTTTCTTCCCTTTTCTTCCCTAAGTACACTCACTAACAACCCTCCCGCCCACCAATCCCCATCAAGGAGTCTACTTCCTGTGCAGTGCAAAAGGGAACACCTTCTTAAGCCAGCTCAGGGTGATCCATTGCATCATCATGATCAGAACAACATGTAGTTGACCCACATGCCATAGTATTAACTCATAGGAACTTGTAGAACCAGGAAGGAAACACAGGACAGTAAAAAGGGGTTGAAATTCTAGGGGGGAAGAGGGTGGATTAAAGGGGTGGGAAAGAGGAAAAGCAAGCATACTGGTGTAGTTACATCTCTCCTCAAGATACAAGCTTGGGGAAGTTAGACATTGAAGGAACATCTGAAAACCACTTCCAAATTCTCCCAACACAGTATCACCTAAACAAGGAACACTGCAAACATCCATAAGACTCCTAATCTCGAACCTTTAAAATGCTTCTCCACCTTTCCCATTTGACCCTTGTATTAGTATATGCCCAAAGAGGTGCCACCTTCATCTCACAGAAGGGGACAAGCGAATTCTTCATAGAGCTTAGGTGACATGTCCAAGGCTACCCAGCAGTGTCCAGGGAAGCAGGCCCCAAGGCCAGTGCTTCTGCCATGTTCGTTCCAATGAAATAGATGGCTAACACAGGGCTTCCCTGGTAGCTCAGATGATAAAGAATCTGCCTGCAGTGTGGGAGACCCAGGTTCGATCTCTGGGTTGGGAAAAATCCCCTGGGGAAGGGAATGGCAACCCATGCTAGTATTCTTGCCTGGACAGTCCCATGGACAGAGGAACCTGGCAGGCTACAGTCCATGGGGTTGCAAAGAGTCGGACACGACTGAAATGACTAACAGCTGGCATTTACTCATGCAAACTAATCTCTTTAAAGTTGCCCGTCTTTGGAGTTATTCACACACCTTGAATAAAACACTCTGGGGTGTCTGGCCTGCATGAGGGAACTGCAAAAATAATGGTAAACAAGTTAGAGTCGGTGAGAGAAACTCTGATCCTCTCAGCAGCCGCCTTCTACTCTCCACAGGTGTAAATATTACTCCAGAAACCCCTTTAGTGTGTGGAGTTAGAGGCCTATTTATTTTTACAGTTAAAAAAATAAGGGTTCTCTGAAATCTTGCTTGGGGTCTCAGAGCTTCCTGCTATGCCTCTGGGCACCTGTAGTGTTGGTGTATAAATGCACAGAGCTTGTTCCCTGAAGTTTCCATGGGGTCAACATGAGGTTTATTTTTTTTATGTGAGTCGAAGCAGCACTGAGCAGATTAGAACCAGTTCCTGGAAGATCATCTCATAGAGAGTTGTGGCTTAGCTCTTAAGGGACTCTGTGCTAGAGTCTTGCTACTGAATAGTTTGAAACAAAAATAGATCAAGGAGCTGGAGAAAGTCTCCCCCTGCCTCCGCCCCGGCTCCCCATCCCTGCTCATTCTGGCCTGTGCCAGCGCACCCTCGCTGCCTGAGCATCAGCCACGAGTGCTCTGGCTGGTGGTGGACTCCCAAGGTGCGGGCACAGTCCTTGTTCCCCTTGTGACTCCCTTGAGCCCTATGGTTGAATGGGTGATTTTTTTGCATACGTAATTCAATAAGAAAATCTCTAAGAATACCAATAGGAGAAAAAATGAGGGTGTTTCTCCTCCCTCCCTTCCTGAAAAGCCCCCTACCCATGTACTGGATGGGCTGGGTGGCTACGCCTCCCCCTCTAAGCCTGATTCAGCCATGGCTTTTACAAAGCTTATCTGGTATGTGAGATGTTTCCCTAAAACAAAGCAGTAACCAATGATCTTTTCTTTCTTTTTAAAGTCTCCATTTTATTCTGGTATTTTCTTTCTAATGAGAGGTAGCGGAATCGTTCATTCCATAATTTTCCTGTGGAAGAATGCTCTGGGGTATAGGAATGCTTTGTGGAAGGCAGAAGGTAAAGTGGATTAAATACAGTTCATCTATGCTGGCATGTATTTCTCTGTGGGGAATTCTTTTTTAAGTATGACTAGTGCAAAATGAAGTCATGGGTGATGGTTGGGGAAAATCAATCAAGAACCAGTGACTTTATCTAGTTTTGTTTTCAAAAGAACACAAAAAATTTTTCCTTGCATATTTTAAAATTAAGAACAGGACAAAATACTATTCTAGCCAACTGAGTAATTATAGTTACAATTTTAAAGAGAAAGTGAGGTAGTGTTGGAGTCAAAGTGTTGGAGGAGACACGCAGGGTGAAGAATCATGTATGTTTTAGAGATTACAGTTAAGATAGGCAGGATTATGCTGCAGTCTACTAGGTAAGGATATTTTAAAATATTTTTATTGAAATACAATATTTAAAATATTTTTATTGATTTACAATGTGTTAGTTTCAGGGGTACAGCAAAGTGACTCTGTTATGTATATATACATATATATATATATATATATATATATTCTTTTTTAGTTTCTTTTCCTTTATATAGATTATTGCAAGATATTAAGTATAGTTCCCTCTGCTATACAATAAGTCCTTGTTGGTTATCTATTTTTATGTATAGTGTGTGTATATTTTGATTATTATTAACTGGGAGCCCCTAGTAGCTCAGCTGGTAAAGAATCTGCCTGCAATGCAGGAGATCCTGGTTCGATTCCTGGGTCGGGAATATCCACTGGAGAAGGGATAGTGTACCCACTTTAGTATTTTGACCTGGAGAATTCCACGGACTGTATGATGCATGGGGTTGCAAAGAGTTGGACATGACTGAGTGACTTTCACACACAACTGGGAGCTAGGCCTCCAAAGTCTGGTACAAAGTGAAGTGAAGATCAGGTCAGGGTCACACTCCAGTCTCGCTCACCCCTGCTGTCTATGTGTCATTTAAATCTCAGTTGTGGCCAAAGACCAAGTTCTGAATTTTCACAAGCAACACCAATCCATTTTCCTGAGGGCTGTCCCTTTCTTAGGGATGGTCATATTTTTGCCCAAGTTTGCCTTATTAAGAGGGAGGCCTGAGGAGCAGGAACCAGCATCTTTCTAACCAGTCAGATCAACCGAGTCAAACTTTATCGTCAAAGGTGTGACAGACGTTTCTTCTGGATCTTCCCTGCATTGCATTTGCACAGAAGTTAACTTGCACAGAACAAAACATGCAATCCTCTTACCACAGCAGTTCCGTTGGTGCACTGTGCAGTGTTTTGCATCAGACAGCTCCTGTGTGAGTGTGATTGATTGTGTGTTGATTCTTTGAGTCTGATGGGAATGGTTTAAAAAAAAGATTTCAGACTTAAGATAACCTGGGACAAAAAGCAGCAAAATAAACCTTCAAAAATATCCTCAGAAGGTAGGAAGGAAAAGTATAGCAGACCTAGATATGTGCCCCTTTTTGTTGTTGTTTAGTTGGTCAGTTATGTCCAATTCTTTTGCAACCCTTGGACCATAGCCTACCAGGCTCCTCTGTCCATAGGATTCTCCAGGCACAAATACTGGAGTGGGTTTCCACGTCCTCCTCCAGTGGATCTTTCCAGCCCAGGGACTGAATCCTCATCTCCTATGTCTCTTGCATTGGCAGGCAAATTCTTTACCAACTGAGCCATCAGAGAAGCCTGTGTCCCCCTTTAGAGAAGGACGTCTTCTCCCTCGTGGGCAGTGTGTTCAGCAAGAGAGCCTCTAGCTCTCTGCTGCTTTGGGATCTGCCTCAGCTACAGAGAGCTGCTCAGCAAGCCTGCTGCACTTCCTGGGACAGCCTGCAGTTGAGTGAGGTGGAGGGACAGAACCTCGCCATGTCAGTCCACCGGCTAACTCATACTGGCGACACACACTCCTGAACCTCCTGCCAGCTTTCTGGAGACTTTGTTGGGTCTGCTTTGCAGTTCAACTCTTTCTGCTTCCATAGCTTTACCTATCATAGGTGTTGACTCTTAACAGATACTATGTGTCCCAAACTCCATCTTGAGGTCGGCTTTTGGAGAACCCACTTTGTGATATTGTAGTTGGTGCCTATTCCTGAGAAAGCTGGCAGTGAGACTGGGATTTGGAGATGGTTTGCTGATACTGCCTGGCACTGAACACTCCATTACTTGTAGAAGGCGAAGCATAATGTGCAGTTCAGTGTGAAAACTTGTGTCAGTGGTAAATTGGGATGATGTCCAAGTGAAAGTGTGTTGAATGCATTGACAAGTGTTTGAGATCCATGGAGGAAGTAGCTCTATGGGCAGTAACTTTGGGTGGCTATGGCTACTTGCCATCCACAGCACAGTACGATAACTAACACTTGAGGGCAAGGAAAAGCAGAGCTTGGTTCTCATCTCCTGCAGGCAGAGGGCTGAGACATTCACAGGGCAAACCCAGGATTTAGAAGTCAGAGTGGTTAACCTTCAACGGAAGTTAAACACTCAATAAGGCAGCCATATTATGCTAAGGTGGGGGCCCAGGTTATGAAAATATAGACTGAAACACAGATATAGACTTTATGGATGTCCTGGAAGACTTTTTTCTCCCCAGACTCCTCTCAGCATTCCTCAGTAAGAACTACCCTTTCCCCCACCTTCTCCGTGCTGAAGCTGAGAGCAGAGGCTTCTAGCCTAAAGGCTGCCTCTTCCCCACTCCGGGTCAGCCCCGCCACCCCCTGGCTCCTAGGCCTCCTGTAGGGTTAAGACACAGTATAATCCACCCAGGGACAGCAGCCTAATCCTGCTGCCTCACCCTTTTTCTCAAAGGTGTTGATTCCAGACCCTCATCAGCTTCTCAAGGAGGTCTGCTTCTGGAGAACATGTCCTGTGAAAGGTAGAGGAGCTTAAGACAGTCACAAGATCATTTTTAAATGTCAGTGTGAAAAGCTGGGGAGTGCAGCACAGGCGAGCACACGGATTACAGTCTGACAAGATATAATCCCGGAGGATTGTTTTTAGGCAGGACCACTTTGCCGTCACCCTATCTGCTCCTTGCATCCCGCTGGACCCCCCACCCCCAGCTGCCAAGTGTTCTCTTCCCAACATGTAAAGTCTTGCTCTTCTGAATGCCCCCACCATTAGTGTGCTTCTTCCTGTATACCCAGATCTCTTGCTTTGGTTTCCTCCCTATATCAGAATTTATCTTTTTTTTTTTTTTTTAGATTTTTTTTTTTTTTGATGTGGACCATTCTTAAAATCTTCATTGAATTTGTTACAACACTGCTTCTGTTTTATGGTTTGGTTTTTCGGCCACAAAAAGCATGTGGGATCTTAACTCTTGATCAGGGATGGAACCCACACTCCCTGCATTGGAAGGCAAAGTCTTAACCACTGGACCACCCAAGGAAATCCCTAAAAATTTATCTCTAATGTATAATACATATAGGCATTAACTATGGACAATATATTAACATGTTTCTTCCACAAAATGTTTATTCTTTAGTAATACAGCCAATCAAAATTCTTAAAAACCTACTTAGCAGTGTCATTGTTCCACCTGCCTTCAACCTTGTCATTTGTAAAGACATTCATCACACTGTCCCTGGAGCAAGTGTAAATTGATAGTATTTGCCTTGCCTTCTTGGTCTGTCTCTGACTTCCATGAGCCTCAGTTTTAAATAATAAGGATGATAATAGCTGTCTTTTACTAAGGACTTAGGGGGCTTCCCAGGTGGTGCTAGTGGTAAATAGCCCGCCTGCCAATGCAGGGGACAAGAAGAGACATAGGTTTGATTCCTGGGAAGATACCCTGAAGGAGGAAATGACAACTCCACTCCAGTTTTCTTGCCTGGACAGAGGAGCCTGGTGGGTTACAGTCCATGGGGTTGCAAAGAGTTGGATATGGCTGAAGCAACTTAGGACACAGTGTCTGCCAGGTTAGTCAGTAGCTCCTTGCCAAATTCCTATGAGGCAGGTAAACTGTAATTTCCATTTTATAGCCCTGATTCAGGTGTGAGCTCAAGATTTGAGATCTTGCTCCAGTAACCACTGTACCACATTGCCCAAATCTTTTCTGTGGTTTGTAGAGGCCCTGTGTAATATGGCCACAGCTTATCTCTCTGGCCTCATTCCATCTCTGACCATTTCCCTACCTGAACTTACTGGGCTCTGTGATGCCTCCAGAACTTTCTCCCTGATATTTTCTAGAACTCCTCACCATGGATCCTATATCCTGCTGTTCTCTCCTCACTTAGACTTCATTCATCCTTCCAGAATCCTTCTAGACATTGCTTCCAGTGTCAGCTCCTCTCACTATTCTCCAGACATCAAACATGGCAGGGAGGCGTTCCATGTATCTATCCTTATTGTGACACCTGTTTGTCATCCTCATGGCCCGCAGGTTCCTTGAGGGAGGGCACATCTTGCTCACTGGCAGTGCTGATAGAACCTGCCACAGACTAGATACTCAAAAACAGTACTTGTGTTGTAAATGAATGAATGAACCCCAAAGGAATACATGAGGTAGGAATTTTATGGTGGTGGTGTAGGTGTGTGATGGTTAATCTTATGTGTTAACCTGACTGGGCTGAGTGATGCCCAGGTAGCTAGTAAAACTATTCCTGGTTGTGTGTCTGGGAGGGTTTTTCTGCAAGAGATTACTATTTGAACCAGTAGGCTTGAGTAAAGAAGTCCACTCTCACCAGTGTGAATGGGCATCATCTGATCTGTTGAATTCCTGAAAGAGAGAAGAAACATGAATTTGCTCTTTATTTAAACAGGGACATTCATTCTTTTGTGCTCTTGGACATTAGCACTTCTGGTTCTTGGGTCTTAAGACTTGGACTGGGACTTACATCGTTATTTACCTCTTCCACCTTCCCACTCCATTCCCAAGCTTGTGGACTGCAAATCATGAGACTTCTTGGCCTTTACAGTTACATGCATCAATTTATATACATCATACATATATAGAGAGTATAAATAGCACTTCCCTGGTGGCTCAGATGGTAAAGAATCTGCCTATAATGCAGGAGACCCAGGTTCAATCCCTGGGTCAGAAAGATCCCTGAAGAAGGGAATGGCTGCCCACTCCACTATTTTTGCCTAGAGAATTTGGTAGCCAGAGGAGCCTGGTGAGCTATAGTCCATGAGTTTGCAAAGAGTCAGACACTACTGAGCGACTAACACTTTCATTTTTCTTTCATTATGTATTATATATGTGTGCACTAAGTCATTTCAGTTGTGTCTGAAGTCATGATACTGGGAAAAATTGAGGGCAAGAGGGAAAGGGGGCGACAGAGAATGAGATGGTTGGATGGCATCACTGATTCAATGGACATGAGTTTGAGCAAGCTCTGGGAGATGGGGAAGGACAGAGAAGCCTGGCGTGCTTCTGGGTTGCTAAGAGTTGGACACGACTTAGCTACTGAACAACAACAAATATATATGTGTTGCTATATATATACAATAAATTTTTCTTTTTTTGGATAGCCTTGTGATAATGTAATGTAACAGTGAGAAAAGAAAAATAGGGGTTTGTGTACTGAGCTCCAGCTGTCTTGGCTCCACAGTTCACCTATGGACTTTCTTGTGTTTGGTGTTAAATTTTGGATCCAAGTCAGGTCCAGAGTCTGTTGTGCCATTTTGTTCCTGACCACGTGTGCCACCCAGGAGGATTTGAGCTGGCAGTGTTCCAAGCCAGAAGAAGCCTGACAATTGCTTGTTGAAAGGAAATTGTTACCAGCTCTCTAGATATTTGCAGCCTGACAAATAAACTGTCTTCCTCAAAGAGTTTAGACACACATAACTAAACACTGAATACCCAGATGGCCCATCACAAATGAAAAGGTGGTAAATAAGAAAAGCCCAGTGTAATCAATGTTTCTGTCTTCTAAACTACATGGAGAAAAATCCCAATCAATATTTGAGAGAGTTCTTTTAAAACTAGGAAATGTTCAGAACGAAAGACTGCTCCATACATAGAAAAAGATTTGAGGAAGCCTATATTCTAATTCAAAATGTTCCCATTTTTGCAATTCATGAGATTTCCCCTGTAGCAAAAGAAGAAAACTATTGTATATAAATTTTGACAGCTCTGGATAAAACTGAGTAAATGCTAGAAAAACTTTTCAGTGTTTATTCCCCTACAAAACAATAAAGGAAAATAATAGCTAAAAGGTAGCAAGCAGGAAGCAGGCCTTGGTTTGGAGGGCATATGCATTTTTTTCAGTTAAAAAGAAGTCGCCTCAATTAATTGCTCTTAGAAATAAGACATAATGATAATGTGAAAATAAAGATTGCTGGAAAGTATGGATATTTATTTTAAACCTGCTTGATTAAAATGCCTTTAATGTGCAATACAATTTGCTGACTTAATATTTATCACACTAAGAAGTCAGATCTCTTCATGATCTCTTTTTTCGCTTAGGAAAGGGAGATTTTCTCTTTCCTGGTTGGGCTTCAGTGATTCAGAATTATTGGTCAAATATTTATCGAGTGCTCATGATTTGACTGTTACTGGTCCTCTGTTTAGACCTTACTTCTGACCATGTCTCTGTTGCTTTCTCATGTGTGAAAGTGAAAGATGCTCAGTCGTGTCCAACTCTTTGTGACCCCATGGGCTGTAGCCTGCCAGGTTCCTCTGTCCATGGAATTCTCCAGGCAAGAATATTGGAGTGGGTTGCCATGCTGTCCTTCAGGGGATCTTCTCAACCCAGGAATCAGACCGGAGTCTCCTGCATTGTAGGCAGAGTCTTTACTAGCTGAGCTACCAGGGAAGGTTCTCGTGTGTAGAGAGTAGTTTCTCCTGGTCTTGAATAAGCTAGAAGCACATTTTCCCCATGGATCTTGTCTCTATCTGTCTATGTTAACTCTAATGTTCTCAATTCTCTTAGGCCTCTGAACCCTCCCACCCACATCTTCACCCTCCCCAATCTTAGCACCCCAGGCCTCTAGATGCATCTGACCAGGCAGAATGGAAACTCAGGGCACAAGGCAGAGGACCCCCCTTCACTGTTGCTCTTTCATTCTTTCAAACACTTAAGCATTCTGTGTGTGCTCTGGGCACTCTTCCAGGTGTTGGAGAGATGGAGAGTAATGTGTAAGTAGGTAAATAACCAGGAAGATTTCAGAGACAATGAGTGCTAAGGAGAAGTGGGGCTTTACTTTTTATTGGGAGGGTTGGTTGAATGTCAAGAAAGAGAATAGTCTGCAAAGATCTGAGGCAGACAACTGGAGACACAGAAATAAACAACTGTAAATGTGGTAAGGTGGAAACCAAGTCCAGCCTGATAGGGTCACAGTGAGCCAGGACGAGTGCCTTCTAGAAGGAGCTGGAGATGAAGTTATAGAGGTAAATCCACTGCTATCTGGTGAATTGCTCCCATTTTCTCCTCTAGGTCCACTCCTCTCTCCACTCTGTGTCCTAGGGGTGACTTTTCCCTGCTCTCTGCCCTGTGGCTGGATCCAGCCAATGAGGAGTCCTAGCAGATGGGAAAGGAGGGGCCTGGGTATTTAACTGGAAGTCTCAGCTCCACACAGCCTTTCTGTCTTCAGGTAATCAGCCTTCCTTTCAGGCCTGGGGTGCTAACAGTGCCCTGCAGTGACTAGCTCTGAGGATTCCACTCTACCCTATAGCTTCACAACAACCTGCCCACACTTTTGAGTAGCATATATACAACTTTTTCCTAGTTTGAAAATGTCTTCTGTTTCTTATGTGACTCTGACTCAGATAGCCATTCAAACTGTGGCAAAGAGTGTGGATCTCATATGCTATGGAAAGCTATTTGAGATTTTAACTTAAATCGAGTTTGTTGAGGTATAATTCATATATAATACAGTTCACTGCTTTTACGTGTATAGATTTATGAAGTTTGATAAAACCCTATGGTCATATTAGGGCTTCCCAGGAGGCTCAGTGGTAAGGAATCTGTCTGCCAATGCAGGAGACATGGGTTCAACCCTTGGGTCAGGAAGATCCCCTAGAGTAGGAAATATTAACTCACTCCAGTATTCTTGCCTAGGAGATCCCATGGAGAGAGAAGCTTGGCGGGCTATAGTCTAGGGGTTCACAAAAGAGTCAGTTATGACTTAGTGACTACACAACAACAACAAATGGCCATGTTATCCCCGCCATATTCAAGATGCAGAACATCTAATCATTTGGGAGTTTTAAATGAGAGGGTTCCATGATCTTTTCCCCCCTAGTTTTTCAAACCTTACTCAAACTTGAAGAAAGGTCAGAGGAAGGCAAGGATAGATACAAAGAGGCTGGTTAGGAAGCTACCATGGGGTCGCAAAGAGTCGGACACGACTGAGTGACTTTCACTTTCACTTTCACATAGTACAGGCACTGTGCTAGACAACCAGGGTGTAATAATGAATGATCCTCTGTTCTGAGAAAGATCATAGTCTAGTGGGAAAAATTAACAAGGAATCAGAACATTATAATTCAGTGTGATAGCTTGTGCCAAGTTGCTGAAGTGTGGGTTACTATGGGAGTAACTGGGAAGGACATGTAGGAGATTAATAATGTACAAATTCCACCTTCCCATGACCTTTCTGAACTAACCAATACCTTTGCCCTGGGTTGAGAGTCTCCATCAGAGTTCTGATTCCATCAGCACCAGTATTTGTGGCCAGAGGGGAGCATAGCTTTTGAATTCTCTAAATCCCAATAGTTTTCACATATGAATGCTCTCCTTCAAAGTATAGAGCAGAAACAGAAAAAGAGTAATACAGCAATATCAGATAACATGGGTTAGGGCCCCTTCACACTTTCCACATCGCAGTCCGCACAGCACAATCTGCTAAGACAGAGGCTGCCCGCTGCTGTGAGAGGACAACAGGGTGTCTTGACACGCAGTTCCCACCCAGGCACTTTGAGCGCTGAGGAATGTCAAGATTTTGTCTCTCCTGTAAGCTGAGAGGTGCTAACATTGTCTCCCTCCTAATTGGAGAAGTGTCATAGGAGAATGAAAAAAGCCATGGTATTTGGAGTCAGGAAACCTGGTTTAAGTCTCATCACAGTTTGGGTCATCTCCGCCAAGGGACGACCCCTCTGACCCTTGGTTACCTCACCTAGAAAATGAGAAACTCTTCCTATCTTATAGATGGTTAAGTACTTCTCAAGCATAATTATTACATTGCCCAAAACTCAGAAAGCATACAGAATCCCCAGGATTGAATACAATGCTCCGCCTGATGTGTGCACTGGAAAGATGCTTGTAGTTGACTTTGACCACACTGGAAGGACAGTTCCAGGGAGGGCAGGGGAGAAGAAGGGGAAAATACTGATGGCCCCTTGCCATTGGTCACTTGTCACTGCTGGCCTGAATGAATCACCTCTTGTCACCTATGTCAACAACATCAGCTCTAATCACTACCTCCACCAAGCCCCCAAGCCCCTGTAGAGCAGAGACTAGGGAAAAAACAAGTGAGAAAATGTGGCTGGGAGTACCATCTGCGTTGATTTTAGGTTATCAAATAACAGACTTGAAGGGAGTTAAATGTCATTCTTTTATTACCAATTAAATTCTTGGTTCTATTTTCCTAAGTTTTAAAATTGACTTTCCTCTGCATTTGTAGAACTATCTGAAATGGCTTGTTATAAGTAAGCAGTGGCTAATACTGCAAGTAGATATCTGTCCAGATAATTAACAGAGAAATGCGTTCAATCCTACAAAATGCTAAGTCAGTAGTAAACCCAGGAATGAGGGAAGAGGATGGTTTATTGGTATCCAAATCACTAAAATGCTAATAAATAGAATAATAAATATAACCCATAATGATAAAACTAATAGGTGACATTTATTGAGAAGAGGTCAGTGGTACAAATGAGGTCCAAATAATCAAAAAGCATGAAATCCAGAGTCTCATTATTATAAAGTTAATGAAATGACCAGGGTAAACCTTCTGTGGAGGTCAGGAATGAGTTGTTAGGTAGACTATTCAATTTTTCAAGGTTTCATTGTACATACTGTGTACTAGGCATTGTGTTAAGCAGTTTATATGAATTTGCCTTATTTGGACAAATATCCCTATGAGATAGGTAGATGCTATTGATCTCACCAAATAACCAGTGAAAAAGCTAAGGCTTGAAGATTGAGTATGCATTCAGCCAGGCTGAGGTTGGGGAAGAAGGTAAATGTCATATCAGAAGACTTACATCTTTGGGAGGCAAATTTGCCAAGTCTTGAGCCTCCTATTGGAGCCAATGCAAATGCAATTATTTGCTTCAAAGTCTTTTATGATGTTCTGATATTATTCTCAGAAGTCTCCGAAAGGGCCCAGAACATGACATCAGTGAAGTTTACTCCAGGTCAATCTATACATTAGGCTTATTGTTTTCAAATTTTGCTGTGCATCATTGTCACTTGGAGAGCCCATGAGCCCACAGAGGTCTATCCTCCATGTACCTGACCTTAAATAAGAACCTCTGGGGAAGGGGCCTAGAAAGATGCATTCAGACTACATTGCCAAAAACTCTGATTTGTATCTGTTGGGAACTACTGTGGTAGGCCAAGAAATCCTCTCTGCTTCTATTTTTCATCTTAAATTATGTTCATATATGTTGTCAAAATCTTCTTTAGAGTCAAGAATCTGGTGTATACAGTGAAACGAGTAGAATTATGCCAGCTATAGGTAAATATTGCACTTTTGTTTCTGTCTTTTCTTAACTTTTAAAAATTAGTTTTACAAAATATTCACCAATTACAATTTAATGAAATATGGCAAATGCATTTAACCATGTAACCACCACCGTAATAGTAAAATAATAATATTCCCATCATTCCCTAAAGTTATTTTGTGTTTCTTTGCAGTTAATCCCTTTCTAGGGCCCTGGCAACCACTGGTTTGCTTCTGTCACTATAGTTTTGCCTTTTCTAAAATTTCATAGAAATAGACCACCTGTAGACTTCCCCGGTGGCTCAGGTGGTAAAGAATCTGCCTGCAATGCAGGAGACCTGGCTTCCCTGGGTTGGGAAGACCCCCTGGAGAAGGAAATGGCAACCCACTCAAATAGTCTTGCCTGGGAAATCCCATGGACAGAGGAGCCTGGAGGGGCTATACAGTACATGGGGTGGCAAAGAGTTGGACATGACTGAGGGACTGATGCTTTCATTTTCTTTTTACTGTATATGGTCTTAAATTCTAGCTTCTATCATTTAGCATAATGCTTTTGAGATCTGTCCAGGCTATTCTGTGTATTGGTAGTTATTTCATTATTACTATATTCTAGCATATATTCCATGCAACAATTTATCTGTTCACTTCTTGATGGACATTTGGTTGTTTCTAGTTTGTGCCTATTATGAACATATTTGTGTGAACAGTCTTTATTTCTCTTATATAAATATCTAGGAGTTGGATTGTTAGGTGAAATAATGTCTATTTAACTTTATATCTTCTAAACTTTATATCTGTTTTCTAAAGTGGCTATAATATTTTGCACTCCTGCCTGCATAGAATTAGTTTTGGTTGCTCCACATCCTCACTAGCACTTGGTATTGTTGGTTCTTTTATATTTAAGCATTCTGGTTGTGTGTAGTGGTATCTCACTGTGATTTTAATTTGCTTTTTCCTAATGTCTAATGATATTTGCTATACTTTCCTGTGCTTATTTGGCATTTTAAAACAGCTTTATTGATGTATAATTGATATACAAAAGATTGCACACACTTAATGTGTATAATTTGAGTTTGTGTGTATGTGCTAAGTTGTGTCCAACTCTCTGCGACCCCATGGAATGTAGCCCTCCAGGTTCCTCTGTCCATGGAATTTTCCAGGCAAGAGCACTGGAGTGGGTTGCCATTCCCTTCTCCAGTGGATCTTCCCAACCCAGGTATTGAACCTGAGTCTCCTGCATTGTCAGGTAGATTCTTTACCACTGCGCCGCCAGACACTTGCTATTTGAGTTTGGATGTATACAAATAACTTGGGTACCATTACTACAATCAAGGCAATATGCACATCTAACACCGATCAGAGTTTTCCTTGTGTTCCTTTGTCTTTGTTTTGTGGTAAGAACACAGCATGAATTTCACCCTCTTAAATTTTGAACTGCATAAAATGTATTGTTAACTACAGGCATCATGTTATACTGCAGCTGTCTAGAATTTATTCATCTGCTGCTGTTAAGTCACGTCAGTCCCGTCCGACTCTGTGCGACCCCATAGACGGCAGCCCACCAGGCTCCTGTCCCTGGGATTCTCCAGGCAAGAATACTGGAGTGGGTTGCCATTTCCTTCTCCAGTGCATGAAAGTGAAAAGTGAAAGTGAAGTCGCTCAGTTGTGTCCAACTCTTCCCGACCCCATGGACTGTAGCCTACCAGGCTCCTCCGTCCATGGGATTTCCCAGGCAAGAGTACTGGAGTGGGTTGCCATTGCCTTCTCTGATTTATTCATCTAGCAAAACTTAAATTCTATTTGCTATTCATGTATATTCTTTGATGGAGTGTCTATTTAAATCTTTTACCCATTTTAAAAATTGGATTGTCTTCTTAATATTCTGTTGCAAGAGTTCTTTAAATATTCTCTATCAAATGTTGGCAAACTTTTTCTTAAAGGGCCAGATAGTAAATATTTTATGTTTTTAGGCCATAAATTTTGGATTGCAATTACTTAACTCTGACATTTTAGTTTGAAAAAGCCACAGGTCATAAAACTTGACTTAAAAAACCAGCTGACAGTAATTTGCCAACCTGTGTTCTAGATACAACTTCTTTATTAGATATATGTTTGGTAAATATTCTTCCTCTAGTCTGTAGCCTTCCTTTTTTTATTTTTTAACAGTATCTTTTGATGTTGAAAAGTTTTTAATTTTTGTGAGTTCAGATTTATCAGTGTTTTCTTTTATGGATTGTGCTTCTTGTGTTTTAATGTAAGAAATCTTTGCTAACCCAAGACCGCAAAGATTTAGTTTTGCTTTTTTCCTGTGGTTTCTTCTAAAAGTTTTATAATTTTAGGCTTATCATTTAGATATACAGTCCATTTGATTATAGTAATTTTATTAATTTTCTGTATATAAGTAATATTGGCATAAAGTAATATTATTTTGAGATATTAATTTTTAAATATGTTATAAGGTAATAGTCAAGATCCTTTGTTGTCTGCTTTTGCATTTGAATATCCAATTGTTTTGACACCATGTGTGGAAAGGATTGTCTTTCAACACTGAATTGCTTTTGTACCTTTGTTGAAAGGCAGTTGGCTAAATATGTGTGGTCTATTTTCTTACATGAATACTCATCTCTTGATTACTCCATATATATGTGTTAACCTTGAGATCAAGGAAGTCCCACCTTTATTTTTTCTTTTTCAGAATTGTCATAGCTATAGTAGGTCATTTGCATTTCCATATAAATTTTAGAAGCATCTTTTAAACAAATATGAAAACACTTGCTGGAATTTAATGTTCATTGTGTTCAATCTTCAAATCAACTTGGAGGAAAATCAAAATATCGGCATTACTGAGTCTTCCAACCCATGAGTATTAGAAGTTTCACTCCATTTATTTAAATTCCTGTTAATTTATTTAAGTAATATTTCATAGTTTTTGACATGCAGCTTCAATGTCTTTTGTCAAATTTGTCCATGCTTCACAATTTTTGATGGTATTTCAATTTCCAGTTGTTAATTTCTATTATATAGAAACACAACTGATGCATGTTGACCTGTATCCCACAACTTTGTTATACTCACATGGAGTTTTAGTAGCTTTTTAGTTGTTTTTCCTAGGATATTCTACACAGTTCATGTCAGCTGCAAATGAAGAGTTTTGCTTTTTCTTTTCCAATCTGTGTACCTTTTCTTTCTTTTATTCAAAAATATTGCCTTCTTTGGGCCAGAATATTTAGAAAGTGTTGGTTGCTCAGTCGTGTCCTACTGTTTGCATCCCCATGGACTCTCTGGCTCCTCTGACCATGGGATTCTCCAGGCAAAAATACTGGAGTGGGTTGCCGTTTTCTTCTCCAGGATATTTAGGACCATGTTGAATGGAACTGGTGACAATAAACATCTCTGTGTCTCCTCTGCTCTTAGGAGAAAGCATTCAGTCTTTCATCATTAAGTAGCATATGCTTACCATAAATGCCCTTTCTCAGGAAGTTTCTTTCTATTCCTAGTTTGCTGAGAGCTTTTTATCAGAAGGAGATGCTGAATTTTTTCAAATGCATTTTCTGCATCTATTAAGATGATCTTATAGCTCTTCTTTTCTACTCTGTTGATATGACAAATCTGGAGAAGGAAATAGCAACCCACTCCAGTATTCTTTCTTGGAGAATTCCATGGACAGAAGAGCCTAGCCAGTTACAGTCCCTGGGGTCGCAAAGAGTCAGACATGACTTAGCGACTAATACACACACAATATGGCAAATTATATTGGTTTTTGAATCCAGTCATGCATTCCTAGAATGTGTGCCACTTGATAATGATCTGTTATTCTTTTTACATAGCACTAGATTCAATTTGCCAATATTTTACATCTCTATTTGTGATTTTTCATTTTCATTTCTTTATTTTGTATTTCTTAGGATGTTTGTATCTTATTTTCTGTCAGAAATTCTGGCTCATAACAGGACTTGGGAAATATTTTTCCTCTATTTCTGGAAGAAGTTTGGGATGAATTGGCATCATTTTCTTGAAATGTTTGGTAGAATTCACCAGTGAAGCTAACTCGCTGGAGTTTTACTTGTGAGTTTTAATCTAAGAATTCAGTTTCTTCCATATGTATGGGACTACTCAGTTTCTTTCTTTGTGAACTTTGGTATTTTGTGGTTTTTAAGTCACAAATATCCATTTCATTTGTCAAATTTTTTGACACAAATGCTTATAATATTCATTTAGCATCTTTTAGATGCCTATAGGATCTTTGATAATGATACGTCTTTCATTGCTTTATATTGGAAATTTGTATTTTCTCCCCTATTTTCTTTATCAATATGACTGGCTACGGATTCATCAATTTTTAAAATTGATCTTAAGAAAGTACCTATTTCATTAAATTTCTCTGTTTTCTATTTCATTGATTTCTGGTCTTATCCGTATTATTTACTTTCTTCTTCCTATTTGGATTACACTTCTATTTCTAGCTTATTTATGTGGAAATTTTAGATAACTTATTTGAGAACTTTCTTCTTTTCTAATGTACACATTTATTGCTATAAATTTTCTTCTAAGTTCTATCCCACTGATTTTGAGATGCTGTGTTTTAATTTTCATTCAGTTCAAAATATTTTAAAATGTCATTTGTGATCTCTTCAACTCATGTAGTTATTTAGAAATGTGTTGATTAATTAAAAATATTAGGAATTTTAAAAAGGTACCTTTCTGCCATCATTTCTAGATTAATCTGGTTTTGGCCATAAAATTTGCTTTGAATCATTTAAGTTCACTTAAATTTGTTGAAACTAGTTTCATCATCCAGGAGATGGTTTATTTTGGTGAACACCTCATGAACATTTGCAAGGGAAGTGTATTTTGCAGTTGTTGACAGACTTTGCAATAAAGGTCAATTTGGTTTAGTTGACTGATAATGATGTTTAAGCTTTCTGTATCCTTATTAACATTTCTCTGTGCTTATTCTATTAATTATTTAAAAAGAAGTATTGAAATTAACACCTATCATTATAGATCTGCCTGTTCTTCTTTCAGTGCATTAATTTTTTTCTTCATGTATTTTGAAGCTCTGTTATTGGGTACACATACATTTAGGATTATTATACACTGTTGTGAACTGATTTGTGTCCCCCCAAAATTCGTATGTTGAATGTCTAGCCTCCAGTACCTCAGAATGTGACTACATTCAGAGATAGGGTTTTTAAAGAGGTAAATAAATTTAAATGATTTCATTAGGTTAGATCCTAATCTAATATGATTGATGTACTTAGAAGAAGAGGATATTAGGACATAGATACATTTGGAGGGAAGACTATATGAAGACACAGGGAGAAGGTAGTCATCTACAAGCCAAGGAGAAAGACCTCAGAAGAACCCAACCTTACTGATACCTAGATTTTAGACTTCTAACCTCTAGAATTGTGAGAAAATTGAAAGAGGAAATGGCAGTCCTCTCCAGTATTCTTGCCAGGATAATCTCATGGACAGAGGAGCCTGATGGGCTGCAGTCCATAGAGATTGCAAAGAGTTGGACACAACTGAGTGACTGAGCATTCACTCTCACTGAAATGTCCCAGTCTGTGGTACTTTGTTGTGGAAGCCCCAGCAAACTGATACATGTATTTTTTGATGAATCGACTCTTTTGCCATTAGAAAATGTCCCTTTTTATCTGTGGCAGTATTTCTCCTTCTAAGACCTACTTTTCCTTTTTCTTTTGATTAGTGTTTTTATTATACATATTTTTATATTGTTAATTTTTAACATATATGCATCTTTTAATATTGTTCACTTCTTTGTAATGCTCGTATTTTCCTCTATATTTTTAATCATATAGAGAATATTTATAGCAGCCTTTTTATACCCTTGTTACAGAGGAGCCTGGTGGGCCACAGACCACATAAAGAGTGGGACACAGCTGAGAGACTGAGCACATCATGTGCTAATTCCATTGTCTCAGTTATTTCTTGGTCTACTTACATTTATTGTACTTTTTGGTTTGGCTGGGAATTGGCCAAAATTTTATGCTGCTTGGCATGCCTTATATTTTTTGATTGCATACCTGACATTGTGATTTTATACTCTTTATGTTGTCAGCTGCTGTGTTTTGCTGCTTTCATTTAAATAGTGCTGAATTTTATCCTAATGTGCAGTTAGTTATTTGGAATCAGATGACTCTTTTTGAATTTTGCTTGCAAGCTTTGTTAGGATGGATCTGGATCATCTTTTAGTTGAGCATCAATTTAGCTCTACTATGGCTTCCCTGATAGCTCAGTTGGTAAAGAAACTGCCTACAATGCAGGAGACCCCAGTTCAATTCCCATGTCAGGAAGATACCCTGGAGAAGGGGTAGGCTATCCTCTCGAGTATTCTTGGGCTTCCCTTGTGGCTCAGCTGGTAAAGAATCTGCCTGCAAAGCAGGAGACCTGGGTTTGATCCCTGGGTTGGGAAGATCCCCTGGAGAAGTGAAAGGCTACCTGCTCCAGTATTCTGGCCCTGGGGTTGCAAAGAGTCAGACACGACAGAGCAACTTTCACTTTCACTTTCATGGTGGTGATACTCTTCTACATAATGCCTTTGGTATCATAATATCTTTATACTCTGACTGTAGGAACACAGATTATTTCTATTCTGAGTAGGCTTCTAGGAGTGTTCTTCCTATTCATTTCTGTTGATTCTTTACCTGTTACACATGTCTTTTTGTACTTAGCCAAAGACTCTAGGGGACCTCTGAGCAGAAAACTGGAGCTCTCTCTCTTACACATCCCTCCTTTTTGGTTTTTTGTTGCACAGAATTTAGCTGCCTTGGCCTGTGAATTCCAGTCTCTGTCTTCTCACCTCAAGAAGTACTTGGCTGTTTGCGTTATCCCTCCCTGCACGGAGGCCTGAATAGCAACCTGGTGCAGTTGCAGAGCTCATTTTATTTGTGGCCCTTCTCTCAGGGATCTCTGTACTGCTGTTTTGTCATTCATTACCTGAAAACTGAGATTTCATGTATTTTGTCTGGATTTTCAGTTATGAGGATAAACTAGTTCCTATTATTCCACTTGACACCTTTATTTGATTTAATTTTAAACATTATCTTGCTTTTCATAGTCAATCCCTTGTTTTTAGGGGAATTAAAGGCCTAATAATACATACAAAGTACTTTTCCCCTAAATGTATTTTTGTCTGGGTGAGTCTCAGCTTTGTGGTATCTTTCTGGTATCTGATTAGTATCTGGATCTTTTCTCCAAACAGCTGTAGAGTGGGACATTTCCCATAGGAAATGGCACTGCTCCTTTGGCATCTCCAGAAATCTCAAATCTCCCATTTCTCCAAAGTTCCAAGGAAGTTTCAGGACATAGATCTACTGAACTAAATATTTATGGTCTAAGTACAAATTGCGTCATGCATATGTATTTCCCAAGCAGTCCAGTATTTCCAGTATTTCTAGTACTAAAGACAAATCCTAGAATCTAACCTTGATTTGCTGTTATCAGTTAGAAACCAGCACAGAGATGCAGTATATTTAGGAGGTCATATAAACAGAGAAAGTAGACTAGGGAAAGAGGAGGGAGGAGGTAGAGAAAGGCTTGCAGTTGCTCCACGTGCAAGCATGTTCAGCTGCTTCCGTCGTGTCTGACTCTTTGCGACTCCATGGACTGTTCCCCGCCGGGTTCCTCTGTCCATGGGATTCTCCAGGCAAGAATACTGGAGTGGGTTCCCATGCCCTCCTCCGGACAGTTGCTCCACAAGGCCTGGCTGATTGATACCAATTATCTAGTCTGTTACCCTTGAATTTCAAACCCTAAGGCAATAGCTCTTCTTACAATGGACTTTGACACTGTAATTGTCATGTTTGGTGGGAAGAGGGGCAGGGAAAGGATAATATGCACAACTCTGGAACATTACTGTCTTTTAATAAAATCTTGGAATTTCTCTGGCTGGCTGGTGGTTAAAAATTCACCTTCTAATGTAGGGAGTATGGGTTTGATCCCTGGTTGGGGAGCTAAGGCCACATGCTTTGTGGCCAAAAAAATCAATACATAAGACAGAAACAATATAGAAACAAACTCAATAAAGACTTTAAAAATGGTCCACATTAAAAAAACAGTCTTAAAAATAAATTTTCTAAGTTTGTGATGGTGGTAAGATTTCTTTTTCTAGGTCTTTGTAAGGTATTTTTCTTCCATTTCGTATTTAAAGCATATACTTTAATTCCCCGCAAAAGGGAAGCCAATATATTTTTTATCCCTTTTGGACTCTGCATTCTTGCTTCTTCTCTTCAGAATCCACACTTGAATGAGTCCAGGAGTCTCTCTTGTAAGAGATGTTATTGGTGCCCCAGCCATACCCCTCCTCCTGGGCCTCACCTTTGTGTTACACTTCCTGTCTTACTTCCAGGCGCCAGCCTGTGTACCTCTTTGCTAAAGGGCTTGCCAAAGCACCTGAAACCTGCTCCTTGTGCCTACGGTAGGCTAGAATGCCCCATTATCCACAACTTGGATGGGATATCTCTGAATTGCTTCTTCTCCACTGATTCCTGAAGTTTCCCAGCAGAATGATGCTCCAGTTGCCACAGTGGTAGCTGTCTCACTTCCCACTTCCCTGCAACTATTTCTTGGATCATCTCCCAAATAAACTGCTGCTGCTGCTAAGTCACATCAGTCGTGTCCAACTCTGTGTGACCCCATAGACGGCAGCCCACCAGGCTCCTGTCCCTGGGATTCTCCAGGCAAGCACACTGGAGTGGGCTGCCATTTCCTTCTCCATTGCATGAAAGTGAAAAGTGAAAGTGAAGTCATTCAGTCGTGTCCAACTCTTCGTGACCCCATGGACTGTAGCCTACCAGGCTCCTCCACCCATGGGATTTTCCAGGTAAGAGTATTGGTTGGGGTGCCATTGCCTTCTCTGCCCAAATAAACTACTTGTACTCAATTCCTTGTTTCTGAGAGAATTCAAATTTAGCTATTCCTACTTTCTGGAAAGCAAGCAATTCCCCACAGACAACAGGAGAATCTAGAAGTAAAATTCACAGCTTTGTAATCCCAGCAATGCTAGTCTTCAATTCTCACTAAATATAAGAGAAAGAAGGAAAACAAGCATAGGATAGAGAGTACCCTGCCCTCTTTCTTCATACTGTCAGGCCCCCAGCACCCTTCCTCATCTGAGATGAGAAATAAATTAAGCCCAGGTCCTGTTGTTCCAGATTGGGATCTGTTAGAATATAGTTGTTACTATTTGTACTTCAGGAGCAAACCCTTGTTTTAGCCCTTAAGATAAATCTTTATCCTCACTGGGATTACTTCTAGAACATCTCCCAATGCCAGACATTTTATTCTCTCCACCTGGGGCTTTTCCCATGAAAAGTAAAGTTCCTCCTGCAGTTTGATGTTTCTGAGTGAGCCTGTGTTCGGTGCTTTTCTGCAAATACCCAACTCCATCAGGTGTGATTCTGGCACAAGGTTTAACTGGGATCATGAATTTTCAGGTCTTTTCTCTGCTGCCTGTTGTGACTGTTACTACTCTAGTTAGTCCTCAGGGATATGCCTTGGATCCTTTCCAGTGAAAACAACTACATCATTAGTAGCTTTGACCAAAACTCTTAAGTAATATATTACTTTGATGAATTGGTTATAACTTCCTAACTATTAATATGAACACTACTAATCTAGGGGTTTCTGCTGCAACCCCAGTGCCTTCTTGCCTGTGAGACCCTGGATGAATACGTCCTGCCATGTGCAAAGAGTATTAGATCATTTTCAGAAAAACCACATGAAGAAGTGAGTTATATCTTAAAAAAGGAGGATAAAAGAGCTCTCTACACGGAGGACAACTTTATATCCTGAGGTGGAAAACCCCACCTCTGATTGCTTTTCTGAGTATTGATCCCATGTGTCCTTAGATGCTCCTTGAGGAGGCTGTGAGGTTAGATTGGACTACCAGACTTGTTGAAAATCAATATTTTTTCTTGTTTCAAATAAAACAGATAAAGCTTGAACCAGTATTTAGTGTATCAGAAAAATACCTAAACTAAAGAAAGACAAACAGAAAACCTGGACTCTTTTTTTTTTTTTTTTTTTATTAGTTGGAGGCTAATTACTTCACAACATTTCAGTGGGTTTTGTCATACATTGACATGAATCAGCCATGGAGTTACATGTATTCCCCATCCTGATCCCCCCTCCCACCTCCCTCTCCACCCGATTCCTCTGGGTCTTCACAGTGCACCAGGCCCGAGCACTTGTCTCATGCATCCCACCTGGGCTGGTGATCTGTTTCACCATAGATAATATACATGCTGTTCTCTCGAAACATCCCACCCTCGCCTTCTCCCACAGAGTCCAAAAGTCTGTTCTGTACATCTGTGTCTCTTTTTCTGTTTTTGCATATAGGGTTATCATTACCATCTTTCTTAATTCCATATATATGTGTTAGTATGCTGTAATGTTCTTTATCTTTCTGGCTTACTTCACTCTGTATAATGGGGTCCAGTTTCATCCATCTCATTAGAACTGATTCAAATGAATTCTTTTTAATGGCTGAGTAATATTCCATGGTGTATATGTACCACAGCTTCCTTATCCATTCGTCTGCTGATGGGCATCTAGGTTGCTTCCATGTCCTGGCTATTATAAACAGTGCTGCGATGAACATTGGGGTGCACGTGTCTCTTTCAGATCTGAAAACCTGGACTCTTGTAGAAGATGGAAATAAGTACAGAATTTGTTACTGATTAGTGGGTGCAATATTTTTTATGTGTTCTAGAAGACCAGCCTGAGAGGACTGAATGTTAGGATACATGGACATACTGATGAATCAGAAATAAGTGAAGAACTAGTGAATGGAAAACATTGCTAGCATATCCATAAACAAATATTATTGCAACCATCAAGCCACAATAGGCACCCCTGACCATGAGCCCTGAGGGAATTCTGGATGGAGACAAATGAGCTGCCAGCTGCCAAGCCCATCATCTACCCCCAATGGTACACCCTTAGGGGACCCAGAGTGGGAAAGAACATGGTACTAGCCCTAGGTACCTAAGGTGCCTATTGAAGGAATGATTTTAATGAGCCCAGACTCTCGCATCTTCCCAAAGACAGAAAAGTGCTCAATCCCTTAACTTGAGATGTCTGATTTTCTTTAACTAATGGTAATCTTTTGACATTCTGACCACTCTGTTTTTGGTGCAACATACCCTGGCTCCTCCCTTACCTGTTCTGAGCAGTCCTTCAGAGCTGTCTTAGAGGCTGACTCCTAGACTTAAGCCATCAGTTTTGTCCACCAAATAAGACATAATTCCCAAATTTTAGGTTGTGCATATTTAAATTGACAAAATATGATGTCAACAAAATGGGATGTAATGGTAAAATAAAGATGAGATCATGGAAAGAAATAACAGTAGGGATTGTGTTAAGCGACTGTGTGAGGTACTCTAAATGATACTGGATTTCAAAGGCCAAATGAGAGTGTAAGTAGAGGAATAGAAGGGAAAAGATGATGACTGGGAGGCATTTCAGAAGAGGGAGAGAATAGGAAGGAGAGCAATGAGGAATTAATAGATGCGATTTTATGTGATTACATGTGAGATTACATGTGAAACGAAATGAATAGTTGAGGAAATAAAGTCAGGAAGTAGAGGAGAGAGAAGGACTAGATAGAGCAGGAGTCAGTGGCCTGAGGTTTCTTCACTGGTGCACAGTCACGTTCATCCATTTACATATTGTCTGTGGCTGCTTTCATGACAAAACAGTGGAGTTGAGTAGATGTGACAGTGCTATGTGATCTGCAAAGCCTAAAATATCTATTTTTACAAGAAAGGTTGCTGACACCTGGACTAGAGGGAAGGAGGAAGAGTAGGAGAAATCAATTGGTTAACGAGAGTCATAGGTGACCAATTTCCAATGAGAATGCCTTTAGTGGATGTTGTCAGTGCCCTGCCTGGATCCTCCAGCTTCTGTGAACGTTATATCGACTGGAAAAAAAATGCACAGTCTTAATGTTGAGAGTTATATTTTATTCAGTGGACAAAACTGAGAACTTCAAGCTTAGGATGCAGCATCACAGATAGTGCTGAGAAACTGCTCCAGAGAGGCAAGGTGGAGGGCAGGATACATAGGAGTTTTTGCATCAAAGACCAGGTAGTTGAAACATTAGAACAGGTTTAATTTTATTAATTAAAGAAAACAGACATCTCAAGTTAAGGAATTTAGTGCTTTTCTGTGTATGGGAAGATGCAAGAGTCTGGGCTCACTCAAATCATTCCTTTGATATGCACCTCAGCTATCTGGGATCAGTATTCTGCATTTTCTCATCTCAGGGTACACTGTCAGGGGTGGCTACAGGACTGACTGCTGGATTGAGGGGGCATCCTGCCTCCATCCTGAATTCCCTCAGTGCTCACTGTAGGGGTGACTATGATGTGATGGCTTGACGGCTACAACATCCTTTGTTTACTGATATGGCAGGCAGTATTTTTCATCCACAGTTGATAACCACCGCAGATGTTCCCTTCTGAGAGATGACCTTGACTAATGTCTGCAGCTGGTGTGTACAAAGTCCAGCCCTCTTCCCTCAAGGCGTGGGCAACTCTGTGATGAAGTTCATCCCCCAGGGCTTCTCCAGGGATCAGGCTGAAGCTGGTCTCCAGCTGAGAGCACATTCCCTTGTTCCTTTGTTTCCCTGTCCTGTTTCCCTCATACCCCAACTCCTGAAAATGCTCCCCTACTAAATACCTTGAACCAGAATTCCTCTCTCAAGCCCTGCTTCTATGGAGTCTGACTTAGGCAGTGCTATTTAATGTCAAAAAGTACACTTAGTCGAGTTTTTAATAGAAATAAATGCAAAGCACCCAAGACTACAGTGACTTTTATATTTTCTGTAGAAAATATGATCATTAAAATCGTCACTAATTAAATTACAAATTATGGTCTGAGAAGCAGGCTAAAGCAGTTTGCCATATCACATTCTTCTTCATCATGAGCAGTGGATTTGCTTGTGTATATGGTAGATACACACATGCAGATCTGAGACCTTTGTCATCCATCGAGAAGTTGCTCTGGACCAGTGTGTGTGACTAGGCAGGGAGCCTTTCTAACTAGTAACTGCATTCAGATAATTCAGAATTTTCTCTGTGGCTTGAAACCCATGAAACCATTTGTGTTCTAAGCCAACCAAAAAATGCCTTGGGTTCTACAGCAGCAAAGAGATGTCTGTCCTGTTATTAATCTATTGAATTTCTTCTATTTCTTTTCATCATCTGAGTATATTGGGATATGTCAACTTAAAAAAGTCACAGCCTAAAAGTTGAGAGTTTTGTTTTATTTGGTGGAAATGTTTAGGACTTAAGCCTGGGAGGCAGCATCTCAAGTAGCCTTGTGAGAACTCTTCCTCTGAGGAGGATTCAGGTTATATAGACGTTTATAGCAAGGGGCAGGTAGTCTGAACATCAAAAGTGTTGTTGTGAATTAAAACTAGATATCTAAATAAATTTAGTGCTTTTCTAAGTATGGGAAGATGCAAGAGTCTGGGCTAACTGAAATCCTTTCCTGCATATGCATCTTAGCTATCTGGGGCCAGTATTGTGCATTTTTCACAAACTGAGTTCCTTGATGCTCACCATAGGGAGTGGCTGCAGTCTCATGGCTGCCAGATTGCAGGTATTGTTCTCCTTCCTTGGTGTCCTTAAGGCTCAGAAGTTTACATTTGGAGGGCCAGAATCGCTGATGGCTGTGACATCCTTATTTACTGATATGGCAGGAATACTCCATTTCTCAGATACATGCTATATTAAACATCTTCATGGTTTCTTCTACTTGTGGAAGTCCAGAAAAATTAGAAAAGGACTCATAGACCACAACAATGATTTTCTAACTGTGAAGTTTCTTTTTTCTCTCACTGGTATGTCCTAGGATAACATCCACTAATACAACCATGAGGCAGAAGAGTGGAGAATTAACATAGATCAAACTTTTAGTAGTACTGGTAAAGTAGCCATGGGATCTTTGGAGGAAGTAGCAGTAACTAGAGTTGAAAACGTTTTCTCCAGGGCTGCTTTGACTGAAATGCTTGCTTTTTTTTTTTTTTTTTTTTTTGCTTATAATCTCTCAAAAGTTTATTAATCCTTCAAAATTTAGTTCTAGAGGACTCTTTTCTTCACATTTGCAAAGTTAACATTACTTACATGAGTATTCATCTACTACTATATCTACTTTCCCATACAAAATTGACAACTTGTATCAAGGATTATGTCTAAAAGTAAATAGTTAATCACATACATAAACCAAATACCAAACCTCCTTTACACATTTAACCACCACACTTAACTAATAGTGAGTGACCCTAAATGCCCATGTAGTAATTTTGAAAATACTGACGCAAAGTCTGGAATTGAGCATATTGTCAGGTTAGTGGGTAGGAGCAAGCTGCTGAGTTACCTGGTAGACTGCATGACACCTGGTGGGACATGGCTTTCCCCTGTACACTAACTCTCAGGGAAAGTACTTTAGTTCTTTGTGAAAAATATCACCCCCCAGTGAAGCCAACCGCTTGTGCTACTAACAAGGAGAAGTTAGGAGTAGCTCCAAAAACTCCAAACCTCTAGATGTCAGGGTCAGCAAAGATGGAATTTGTCTCATTACCCTTCTCTCTCAAGCCCATGGCAGATATTGCAAGTTGACTGATGATTCATTCTTTCCTGCTAACTTTAGACCCTGCCTCACAATAATTTTAAGCTGAATTCTCTAGGCAGTCCCTATCAATACATCAGAGTAGGCACTTAACATACTTGTTAACCATATTTGCCTTAGTCCAAAGTAATTTTTCTCAAGTCACTTTTTATCCTTTTTTTTTTTCGTAACTCAATTCAGATCTTCTGACCTTACACGTTCCTTTCCTTATTAGTGGCTGTGCTTTGATGGCTCACACCCTTCAGTTGACTTTTGTTTTTAAAACACTACAAGAACTACTACAGATTAGTTACTAAATTTTGATAGTTGACACAAACTTCTCTTAGGTATGTGACTATTTGTGATTACACATTACAGAATTCTCACTGGTTGAATTTTTTGTAGGTTAAGCCAGGTTTGCTCACTGAGGTGTAGCTTTGAATAACCACTCTCACATTAGAGTCATGTTTTATGTGCTTTATATTATATATATAAGTGTGTATATATATATATTTGGTGATTCTATGAATGTCTGACAATCTTTAGCTAAATTCTATAAATGCAATACCTCAAAACATGTTTCCTTTTAAAAATAATTGCAAATATATGCTAATTAATGTTATATAGTTTGCTCAAATTACATTTAAGTAAATGAACTGAGATCTTGTTCACATTTAAATTATCATGATTTAATTTGAAGTTTGCAGTTTATTAAGATTCTTGCACCTGTGAGACCCTGGGTGGATACTTCTTCATCTTATGGTATTTGTGACTCTAGGCAAGGTCAAAGAAAGTGAGGATTCTTAGTTGAATTCAACACTCTATGTTTAATTTATCCCAAATTATTCCTTGCTATTATTCTGTCCTTGACCAGAGCAAGTTTACCATATGCACTCTGTGGAACAATAAAAACGATTTATAAGACTGCAATGTGTGCTTTAGTTAGGCTCATCAAATAAGAGAAAACTTCAGTGAATGCTGAATGAGCAGTTATCTCAGTGGTAGAGAATATGCTTAGGAAACTCATGACTGAGTCTCTTTGCTAATGCGACTTAAAGTCAGGAGGCTCGACAGTCATTTCATTGAAGCATTAGGAGTTAAAGGCTTATCTCTCATTGTTGAACCACACTTTTGTGGAGTAAATAAAATGCTATGGAATTGTTCATGTGTTGAGGGATTAACCAAAGTTTCCAGACAGAGCCCTTCTGAATGGCAAAACTCTGCTATATTGAGTATTAAGCACTTTGCAAGTTCTTTAACACATGGAATGAAATGTGAAAATCTTCTGTCTCTTTCAGTGTGTTTGAAAAACCACTCAGTGCTGGGTACTATTGATTGAAATGAAGCAAATTATTTTTCTTACAATGCGTATGACTAAGATGTGATATTTTGGGGGAAGTCTCTCCTGTTCAACTATACTTTATTCAAGAGAGATTTATTGTACATATCTTATGTACTAGGCGCTATGGCAGGTGCTAGTGATGGGTGCAGAAATAAACAAACAAAAGAGATTTTGTGATTATTTGATAATATTTGGTGTGAAGGAAAGGAAACAGTGCTATAAATGAATAGCAGCAGGACATGACCAGGTCTAAGTAATTAGAGAAAGCCTTGAGTTGACACCTAAAGGAGGATAAGTAGGAATTAATTAGCTGACTAGAAGAGCATTTCAGAGAGAATGAGCAATGAGAGTTAAAGCCCAGTGGTAGGAAGGTGTATGGAACCAAAGAAGGTTGAGGAGGAAACCAGTGCAGACTATTGTAATTAAGTGCAGGGAGAAGAGAAGGGGAGGGCTATAGAAGGGTCTGGAGGTGGGCAGGTCCTGGGTCAGGCAAGGCTACGTTGGGCATACCAAATATTTTACTACTTGTTTTAAGAGCTGAAGAAGTCATTAAAATTAAGCAGGACAGGAGGATCTCATTTTGACAAGATCACTCAGGTTTCCATGATGAAAGGATGTTTGAAGGGGCAAGAAAACAGAAGAAAAGCAGTTAGAAACTGTGGAAAACCAGGGAAGAAGTGATGCCAGCTTTGACCATGGTGGTTCAAAGTATCTGAAATCATCGCCAACGTCTCCTCCAAGTTAAAGAAAAATCCCTGTACATATATGTGCTTGGAGGCAGATTGCCATTTACTCATCAGTACCAGACAGGGAAAGGTTTGATAGACTAGTTCTGGCACAGAGTGGGGCCCCAGAGAATGGGTTCTAGGTTAGTAAGTTGCAGAACCCAGAATTCTTACTTGGAGGTGTAGTCTAGACAGGAGTGGTAGGGGACCCTTGGCAGCCGAGAATTAGCTTCCCCAGACCTGATGCCTGGTAGTGCTGCTGCTGCTGCTAAGTTACTTCAGTCGTGTCCGACTCTGTGTGACCCCATACACGGGAGCCCACCAGGCTCCCCCGTCCCTGGGATTCTCCAGGCAAGAACACTGGAGTGGGTTGCCATTTCCTTCTCCAATGCATGAAAGTGAAAAGTGAAAGTGAAGTTGCTCAGTCGTGTCTAACTCTTAGCGACCCCATGGACCGCAGTCTACCAGGCTCCTCCATCCATGGAATTTTCCAGGCAAGGGTACTGGAGTGGGGTGCCATTGCCTTCTCCAGCCTGGTAGTGCTAATTGGTTGCTAATTAGAACAAAAGAAAGGATAGAGGGAGGCCCAGAGAGGCCGTCCTATCTCTTCTCTGTGTTACTCAGTGTGTTCTCTGCCATGTGTCTTACAACTTCATGAGGATACTTTCAGAAATCATAGAGTGTAGAGCTGAAAGGGATGTGTTCAGTTCAGTCACTCAGTCGAGTCTGACTCTTTGTGACTCCATGGATTGCAGCACGCCTGGCTTTCCTGTCCATCACCAACTCCCTGAACTTGCTCAAACTCATGTCCATTGTTCGGTGGACATGATTGGTGGACATGGGTCGGTGATGCCATCCAACTATCTCATCCTCTGTCATCCCCTTCTCCTCCTGCCTTCAATTTTCCCCAGCATCAGAATCTTTTACAATGAGTCGGTTCTTCTCATCAGGTGGCCAAACTATTGGAGTTTCAGCTTCAGCATCAGTCCTTCCAATGAATATTCAGGACTGATTTCCTTTAGGATTACCTTTGGTTTGAACTCCCTGCAGTCCAAGGGACTCTCAAGACTCCTCTCCAACACCACAGTTCAAAAGCATCATTTCTTTGGCCTTCAGCTTTCTTTATGGTCCAACTCTCACATCCATACTTGACTACTGGAAAAATCATAGCTTTGACTAGATGGACCTTTGTTGGCCAAGTAATGTCTCTGCTTTTTAATATGCTGTCTAGGTTGGTCATAGCTTTTCTTCCAAGGAGCAAGTGTATTTTAATTTCACAGCTGCAGTCATCATCTGCAGTGATTTTGGAGCCCAAGAAAATAGTCTGTTACTGTTTCCATTGTTACCCCATCTATTTGCCATAAAGGATAAGATCAGGATACCATGATCTTAGTTTTTTGAATGTTGGGTTTTAAGCCATCTTTTTCACTCTTCCTCTTTCACTTTCATCAAGAGACTCTTTAGTTCATCTTTACTTTCTGCCATAAGGGTGGTGTCATCTGTGTATCTGAAGTTATTGATATTTCTGCCTGCAATCTTGATTCCAGTTTGTGCTTCATTCAGCCCAGCATTTTATATGACGTCCTCTGCATATAAGTTAAATAAGCAGGGTGACAATATACACCCTTGACATACTCCTTACCCAGTTTGGAACCAGTCTGTTTTTCCATGTCTAGTTCTAACTGTTGCTTCCTGACGTGCACACAGATTTCTCATGAGCCAGGTAAGGTGGTCTGGTATTCCCGCCTCTTGAAGAATTTTCCACAGTTTGTTGTGATCCACACAGTCAAAGGCTTTGGTGTAATCAATAAAGCAGAATTGGATGTTTTTTGGAATTCTCTTGCTTTTTGCAGGTGTTAGCAACTTGATTTCTGGTTCCTCTGCCTTTTCTTAATCCAAATTGAACATCTGGAACTTCACGGTTCACATACTGTTGAAGCCAGTTTGGAGACTTTTGAGCATTACTTTGCTAGTTTGTGCGATGAGTGCAATTGTGCAGTAGTTTGAACATTCTTTGTCATTGCCCTTCTTTGGGATTGGGATGAAAACTGACCTTTTCTAGTCCTATGGCCACTGTTGAGTTTTCCAAATTTGCTGATATATTGAGTGCAGCACTTTCACAGCCTCATCTTTTAGGATTTGAAATAGCTCAACTGGCATTCCATCACCTCCACTAGCTGTGTTTGTAGTGATGCTTCCTAAGGCCACTTGACTTCACCTTCCAGGATGTCTGGCTCTAGGTGAGTGTGAGTGATCACACCAAAGTGGTTATTTGTGTCATTAAGATCTTTTCTTTATAGTTCTTTGTCTATTCTTGCCACTTCTTTTTAATATCTTCTGCTTCTGTTAGGTCCATACCATTTCTGTCCTTTATTGAGCCCATCTTTGCATGAAATGTTCCCTTGGGATCTCTAATACTCTTGAAGAGGTCTCTAGTCTTTCCCATTCTATTGTTCTCCTCTATTTATTTGCACTGATCACTGAGGAAGGCTTTCTTTTATCTCCTTGCTATTCCTTAGAACTCTGCATTCAAATGGGTATATCTTTCCTTTTCTCCTTTGCTTTTCACTTCTCTTCTCTTCACAGCTATTTGTAAGGCCTCATCAGACAGCCATTTTGCTTTTTTGCATTTCTTTTTCTTGGGGATAATCTTGCTCCCTGTCTCCTGTACAATGTCACGAACCTCCGTCCATAGTTCATCAGGCACTCTATCAGATCTAGTCCCTTAAATCTATTTCTCACTTCCAGTGTATATCATTAGAGATTTGATTTAGGTCATACCTGAATGGTCTAGTGGTTTTCCCTACTTTTTTCAATTTAAGTCTGAATTTGGCAATAAGGAGTTCATGATCTAAGCCACAGTCAGCTCCTGGTCTTGTTTTAGCTGACTGTATAGAGCTTCTCCATCTTTAGCTGCAAAGAATATAATCAATCTGATTTCGGTATTGACCATCTGGTGATGTCCGCGTGCAGAGTCTTCTCTTGTGTTGTTGGAAGAAGGTATTTGCTATGACCAGTGCATTCTCTAGGTAAAACTCTGTCAGGCTTTGCCCTGCTTCATTTTGTACTCTAAGGCCAAATTTGCCTGTTACTCCAGGTATCTCTTGACTTCCTACTTTTGCATTCTAGTCCCCTATGATGAAAAGGATATCTTTTTTGGGTGTAGGTCTTCATAGAACTGTTTAACTTCAGCTTCTTCTGCATTACTGGTTGGGGCATAGACTTGGATTACTGTGATATTGAATGGTTTGCCTTGGAAACAGAGATCATTCCGTCAGTTTTGAAATTGCACCCAAGTACTGCATTTTGGAGTCGTTTGTTGACTATGATGGCTACTCCATTTCTTCTAAGGGATTCTCACCCACAGTATGGTAAGTAGAATGGTCATCTGAATTAAATTTGCCCATTCCAGTCCATTTTAGTTCACTGATTCCTAAAATGTTGATGTTCACTCTTCCCATCTCCTGTTTGACGACTTCTAATTTACCTTGATTCATGGACCTAACTTTCCAGGTTCCTATGCAATATTGTTCTTGACAGCATTGAACTTTGTTTTACTTCCATCAGCAGTCACATCCACAACTGGGTGTTGTTTTTGCTTTGGCTCCATCTCTTCATTCTTTCTGGAGTTATTTCTCCACTCTTCCCCAGTAGCATATTGAGCATCTACTGACCTGGAAGGGTTCATCTTTCATTGTCCTATCTTTATACCTTTTCCTACTGTTCGTGGGGTTCTCAGGGCAAGAATGCTGAAGTGGTTTGCCATTCCCTTCTCCAGGTGGACCATGTTTGTCAGAACTCTCCACCGTGACCTATCCATCTTGGGTGGCCTTGCACAGCATGGCTCATAGTTTTATTGAGTTAGACAAGACTGTGGTCCATATGGTCAGTTTGATTAGTTTTGAGGTATCATCTAATGTAGTGGTTGTCAAAATGTGGTCCAGAGACTTCTGTTTCTGGGATTATGGAGTAGAGGTATTTATCCACTTCCCACTATTTCTCCTAGTAAGTACAACTCAACACTCAGGATACTTTTTGTAAAGAAAACATTAAGAGTCTATAAGAGAAAAAGAAGGCAGATTGGTATCAAGCGCCCAAGAAATGGCACAGTGATGAGTTCCCTGAGTTTTCTTTTAGCTTCATGTATAGACTTCCAAGTGAAGATACTGGCAACCCAGAAACACAAACAGTCACAGACCCAAAAAAATTCTCCAGAAAAAGTCTGGTCTTGGACCAGGAAAGGGCAACCTGACAAGACAGAAAACTTTTAGACATAAACTGTTAAACCCTAGTCAAAGTATGGTCCTTGTTAAAAATACAGATTCTTGAGCTCCACCCAAGACTTCTGGAGTCAGAAACTTGAGGGTGGAGCTCAGCACTTTGTGTTTTGACAGGTCCTCCAAGTGATTCTGATGCCTGCTGAAGTTTCAGAACCACTGATATATGGTCTTTTTTCAGATGAAGGAACTTGAGACGAGAGGCTGGTTGATTTGCCCCAGGTAACAGCTTGTACAGCCTAATTCTTGTTCTAGATTTGCCCAGAATGCCTCTTCTAGTGCTTAAATCTTAAGAGACCAGAGGAAATTTTAAAGACACATTTGAATTGTGTTAACAAGTGTTGTTGTTCAGTTGCTAAGTCATGTCCAACTCTTTATGACCCCATGAACTGCAGCATACCAGACTTCCCTGTACTTCACTATCTCCTGGAGTTTGTGCAAATTCATGTCCTTTGAGTTGGTGATGCCATCCAACCTTCTCATCCTTTGTCACATTCTGCCCTCAGTCTTTTCCAGCATCAGGATCTTTTCCAGTGAGTCAGTTCTTCACATTAGGTGCCCAAAGTGTTGGAGTTTCAGCTTCGGCATCAGCCCTTCCAGTGAACACTCAGGGTTGATTTCCTTTAGGATTGACTGGTTTGATCTTGTTGTCCAAGGGACCCTCTGGACTCTTTTCTAGCACCACAATTTGAAAGCATCAATTCTTCAATGCTCAGTAACAATTGTTAATGTGTGTATTATTAAGTGCTTACACAGTAGGTGCTAGTTAAATATTGTTGAATATTGAACAATTTGTTAGTCTTTGATTCAGCTACAGTTTTAGAGAGGATCCTGAAAGAAAAAGGATCTTTTGGAAACCCCAAAACTAGCATCTGTAAATTCTGTCTCAGTGAAGAGGGCTGCTGCAGGTGAAGGAATTGCATGCTAATCTTTCACATTCCTGGCCTCTTACCTACCCCCCCCCCCCCCGCCATTTACATGAGGCTTTATAAATACTTGACTTCCTGTCATGCTAATGTTTCTCAACTCTAGATTATTACTTTATCCTGATGAAGTGAAGAAAGTCTAGATTTGTGTGGTTCAAGCACTAAGCCTATTCTCCAAGTTAGTTAGAACAAGGGCTTTCAGCAGTAGAGCAGTTTGTAATTGTTCCTCTACTGAGTTTTAGCCCTAGCTCATTGAATAATTACATTAATGTCATTAAAATTCTGGTTTAATTGGAGCAAAGCATAAATGTCTGCTGCTTGGAAAATAAACAGTTTTGTATTTTATATTGTTTATTTCAACCAATACTTACAATTGCCCAGGGACTAAATGGGTTTTTAAAATTTATTTTAAAAGCCATGGCTGCTAGGATGGGTTGATGGAGGCCAAGTTTGAGCACATAATTATTAAAAGCAATCTTTTCATAATTCTCTATGTGGAACCCCTATGTGTGAGGAGGACTCAAGGCTGATTGTAATTATGGTAGTGCAATAGGCATTGTGACCTGGCAGAAGCTCAGGGGACCTAAGGCTACTAGTCTGGCTGCTCCTGTGATCTCCTATTTCATGTTTTGCAAAGCTAGTTGGAAACAGCACTAAAGGTTTGTTTTAAAGATTTCTCAAGCCACTGGGTTCAGCAGATGAAGAGACGTGATAACATGGTGACTATCTAAAAAGTCTAACAAACATCCTATTCTAATTCTCATCACTAAAGCCAGAATATACAAAATCTGGCAGGAAAAGCGAAAATGGTGCTTTAGGAAGTGCAGGCTCAAGGTAAGATAATTTCTGAGGGGAACAAATACACTCAGCTCTAGCGTCTGATTTTTGGTGGCTCTTCAATGCTGTTTGCAAGCTCGTTGTGACATTACACTCAGTTCATAAATGCGAAGGAACTGGATGTTGGTTTAGTGCAGTGGTTCTCAAGGTGTGGTGTCTGGACCAGCAGCCTCAGCATCACTTGTAAATGGGCTGGAAATACAAATTCTCAGGCCCCACAGCAGCCCCACTCAATCAGAAACTGGGGATAGGGCCCAGCAATCTGAGTTTTCGTAAATCCCCTAGATGACTCTGATGAATGCTAGAGTTTGAGAAGCACTGGAGAGAGATTTGAAAGAGGATATGTCTTGGGGAAACAATGGAAACAGTGAGAGACTTTATTTTTTGGGGCTCCAAAATCACTGCATATGATGACTGCAGCCATGAAATTAAAAGATATTTGCTCCTTGGAAGAAAAGCTATGACCAACCTAGACAGCATATTAAAAAGCAGAGACACTCAGTTCATTTCAGTCGCTCAGTCATGTCCAACTCTTTGCAGCCCCATGAATCGCAGCACGCCAGGCCTCCCTATCCATCACAAACTCCCAGAGTTTACTCAAACTCATGCCCATCGAGTCCGTGATGCCATCCAGCCATCTCATCCTCTGTCGTCTCCTTCTCCTCCTGCCCCCAATCCCTCCCAGCATCAGGGTCTTTTCCAATGAGTCAACTCTTCGCATGAGGTAGCCAAAGTACTGGAGTTTCAGCTTCAGCATCAGTCCTTCCAATGAACACCCAGGACTGATCTCCTTTAGGATGGACTGGTTGGATCTCCTTGCAGTCCAAGGGACTCTCAAGAGTCTTCTCCAACACCATAGTTCAAAAGCATCAATTTTTCAGTGCTCAGCTTTCTTCACAGTCCAACTCTCACATCCATACATGACCACTGGAAAAACCATAGCCTTTGTTGGTAAACAAAGGTCCGTCTAGTCAAGGCTATGGTTTTCCCAGTAGTCATGTATGGATGTGAGAGTTGGACTGTAAAGAAAGCTGAACTCCAAAGAAATGATGCTTTTGAACTGTGGTGTAAGAGAGGAGTCTTGAGAGTCCCTTGGACTACAAGGAGATCCAACCAGTCTATCCTAAAGGAGATCAGTCCTGAATATTCATTGGAAGGACTGATGCTGAAGCTGAAACTCCAGTACTTTGACCACATGATGCAAAGAACCGACTCATTTGAAAAGACCCTGATGCTGGGAAAGATTGAAGGTGGGAAGAGAAGGGGATGACAGAGGATGAGATGGTTAGATGGCATCACCAATGTGGTGGACATGAGTTTGAGTAGGCTCCAGGAATTGGTTACGGACAGGGAAGCCTGGCGTGCTACAGTCAATGGGGTCGCAAAGAGTTGGACACAAGTGAGTGACTGAACTGAACTGATATCTTTTCAAAGGACACAGTATTTCACTGCTGATGTGGAAAATTTGTTCAAACACTGATTAGGAAACCAGAATAACTATGTCAAAGACAAGAAAGAAGTCTTTCTGGAACCAGAGTGACAAAGCCAATAGCTTTCCTGTTGGATTTAAGAGTGAGAACATTCAAGCAAAGTGAGGAGGCATGGATATCCTAAAGAATTAGAAAATGAATAGCCATCAGTTTTACACATGATAATCTATATATGTCAATCCTAATCTCCCAGTTCATCCCTTTCCCTTTCCCCACCCTATCCTGTGTCTACATGTTTGTTCTCTACATCTGCACCTGTATTCCTGCCCTGCCAATAAGTTCACCTGTACCAGTTTTCTAGATTCCACTTGTGTTAATATACAATATCTGTTTTTCTCTTTCTGACTTACTTCACTCTGTATGACAGACTCTAGGTCCATCCACATCTCTCCAAATGACCCAATTTCATTCCTTTTTATTGCTGAGTAATATTCCATTGTATATGTGTATCACATCTTCTTTATCCATTCATCTGTCGATGGACATTTACATTGTGTGCCCAGTCGTGTCTGACTCTTTGCGGCCCAATGGACTGTTAGCTCACAAGGCTCCTCTGTCCATGGAATTTTCCAGGCAAGAATACTAGAGCATGTTCCCATTCTGTATTGCAGGAAATCTTCCTGATCTAGGGACACTTGCATCTCCAGCATTGGCAGGTGGATTTGTTGTAGCCACGCATTCCGGGAAACAAACTCACTCAGAAGGACAATGCAGATAGTGGAGTGCAGTTTATTACACCGGTGGGCCCAAGGCAGAGTCTCCTCTCAGCCAAGGACCCCGACCAGCATTTGTGAAAATCTTTTATACCCCATGTGTACGTGTCCGAACCCACCACCCCAAATTCCTTGAGACTTACATAAACTGAGGAAGAGTAAATACAGTCCCAATAACCCCATCACTAATGTGCCATTTGCTCAGACAGTTAAACAGTTAGCCAATAATCAATAAGCATGAGGTTATACTCCGACAGGTACAGAAAAATTTATGGCCTGTCTGGAGGAAGGGGTGATTAGTGTATGTGTTCTCTTAGGTGATGAGTAACCTGGATACAATCTTCAAGATTCCCCTGTCCGGAGGGGGTCTTATCCTTCTGTTGTCATTTCCATAGGCCCTAAACACAGAGTTCAGAGTCCATTGGAGAGGTGGTCGAGCATGAACAGGCCTAAGATGGAGTCCAGGCCCTGTGAATTCCTTCTTCAGATTCTTTACCGTTAGCAACACCTGGGGAGCCTGTACATATACACTACCAGTGTAAGAGATGGCTGGGGAGAGCCTGCTCCACAGCACAGGGAGCTCAGCTCAGGGCTCTGTGATGACCTAGAGGCATGAGATACGGGGTCGGGAGGGAGGTCCAAAAGGAAGGGGATATATGCATACAAATAGCTGATTCACTTCGTTGTACAATAGAAACTAACACGACATAGTAAAGATTTATATTTCAATTAAAAAATTGAAAATAAAATAAACATTTTAAGAAATCTAAAACTGTTTTGTCAAAAAAAGAAAGTGAATAGCCACTAGGCCCTTGTAGAAATATGAAGTTAACTCATTTAATAACGCTCATATATTCTCTGCCTTCAATTTTCTTTCGATCATTTGCAGTTAACAAGGTTTGTGCTTCTTGTTAATGAACTTGATGGTGAAACTAAGTGACAGACACCTCCACTTCTAGCCTTTCTTATTGGGGTGTTGAGTGGGGGTTGGTAGGTACAACTTGTGTGTAAATTGTGTCTGGACATCAGAGCTTAACTGGGGATGCACGGCTTAGAGGAATTTATTACGTGAATGACATGGGTGCCTCCATGTCATTCTTCATTTTAAGAATCTTCATTTTAAGGAGAAAATTAGACTTATAAAGTTGAGCCAGTTAACATTTTGAGTCACCAGTGGAATCCTACCCTGGCAGTCACTCAGATTTGCCTCTTGACCAGGAATTCTATGAAAGAGAAGCTGGGTTGTAGGTAAACAGGGAAAGTTGCTTCACATCAACAGCTCAGAGATCTTGGGGCATAAATAAGAGTGTTTTGGTGCCTACGAGGAAAAGTACAAATCAACTGGGAAAGAGAATCCATCTTTCTCTTCTGTGAGGAAAATGGTTTTTGTTTTAGGGCAGTCAGTGCTCCAGGGAGCACAGTCAAGTGTTTTCTGCTTCTCAGCAGCGGGGAGTCAGACCCATGGTGGTGCTATGAACTTGGCAGTGGCCCAGACCACCAGCATCTTAAAAGAAATATGACATAGTGAAGTTTGCATTTCCTTCCCTATTTCATTGGTTTTATATATATTTTATAAATATATAGGGCTTCCTTAGTGGTTCAGTTGGTAAAGAATCTGCCTGCAATGCAGGAGACCTGGGTTTGATCCCTGGCTCAGGAGGATCCCCTGGAGAAGGAAATGGCAGCCCACTCCAGTATTCTTGCCTGGAGAATTCCATGGACAGAGGAGCCTTAGGGGGCTATAGTCCATGGGGTCACAAAGAGCTGGACATGTGCGACTAACTTTAACTTCACTTTCATATATTTATAAATTTAATTGAGGTATAGCTGCTTCACTTGTCACTTTCCGTTGTGCTTGTTTGATGGGGAAGGTCTGGGAGCAGGGATAAGACACCGTTGTTTGTATCTGTATTTCCTCTGTCTCACACTATAGCACCTAGGGCACAGCTCAATGTACATAACAGGTGTTGAACTAATTATGCTGATTGAGAGACCCGTGAAGGTAAATCTTTTAAGAATGATTTGATGCTTAACAAAAAATGTGGCATGCTTGTAAATTATAAGCAAGCTGAGTCCATTTACTTAGCCAAATATATCCAACCAACCAGAAACCTTGCACTCCATTCCCAGTGCAGGGAAGCCAGGAGTAAAAGACTTAAGAAATGTTAGACTTAGAAAACAACAAGACGCATGTTTGTCTACTGGGTTCTGTTCCCCACGTATGATTCCTTTTTTCTTTTTTTAATTTTATTTGTAACTGGAGGATAATTGCTTTACAATGTTGTGTTGTTTTCTGCCGTGCAATAAGATGAATCAGCCATAAGTTGCATGTGGGTGTGTGTAGTATGTGTATGTTCCCTCCCTCTTGAGCCTCCCCGCCACCCCCCCCCCCCCAATCTCACCCCTCTAGGTCATCACAGAGCATTGGGCTGGTCTCCTTGTGTTACATAGCAGCTTCCCACTAGCAGTCAATTTTACATGTATGATTTTTGCTTGTTAATACCACTAAGATGCAGGACTTGTTGTGAGCACCAGTGGATGGTTGAGCTCTTTGAACTTGCCTTCCTTCTACCGCCCCCTTCCTCAGCCCCTCTCTGCTCCCCCCCTTCACGTCACCTCCATCCTCCTCTTTGCTCTCACTGCTATAAGTCCTGTGTTTTGGTGGCTTTCTCAAAACAACCCCCACCTTCCTGACAACAAGTATGGCCCTATGCTTCTGTTTCCTGGTGTTTTCTGTGTTGGCAAGGACCTCTGGGACCCACGATTGCCCAACTCTCTGCTGTCCTTGCTTTGCCCTTGCTACCACTCTGTTGCCCAAGTTCATTTCAGTCAGGTTTAGTTTTCAGTGTCAGCCCTACCATGCTTCTTGGTGAGCACATTTATGGCCCTTACCTGCTACTCCACTTTATGAAATGATATTCAGGTCTAAGTGTGCACACACTGAACATGCTAAGTAGGATGGAAGCCTTGTGCTTCAACCCAAAACATTAGCAATATTTGGAAGAGTGTGGTCTGTGGACCACTTGCATCTGGGTGCAAACTAACAAAACAAATTCCTGGGCCCTCCCTCGAGCTACGGGTTTTTGTTTCTGTAGTTCTCAGATGCTATGAAAAAAACAAAAACAAAAAACTGTCCAGTTTGAGAGTCACTGATTTGTATCTTGTTCTTAATCTTGGTTGAAAGCCCCAGCATGGAGGAAAGGGGTAGAGAGGAGGGGAGTTTCTTAAAAAAAAAACCAAAAAAAAAAAAACCATGAGGGGCTGGCCACACAATTAAGTAATTTCTGAATGTAGGGATTAAGCACCGGTGCTTTAAAAAAGCCTCCAAAGTGAATCTTGAGTGTAGCTACATTTGAAAACAACTGCTTTAGTCCAGATGATTCAATATATGCAGTTTTAAAAGTCTGTAATATAAAATCGCTTTAATAAAGTTTATCCTCTTTGCCTAAAACCTTCCTGTCTGAAGGTCATGTTAATAAATGTCTTCCTTTCTGTGTTTTGCCATGGAATTATCTTCCCTTTTTGGGTATTCTTTTTGTTTCTGGCTTTTTTTCTGATTAAGTAAACAACAGGAGCAAATATAAAGCTGGTGGTCCACTGCTGAAACTGGTATAGCAGGTGTGTTTTGTTGTAAAAAGGCTATAGTTAAAAACAGAGATTTTTCTCATGAAAAATATAGGCAAGAATACTGGAGCGGGTTGCCATGCCCTTTGTCAGGGGATCTTCCCCACCCAGGTGTTGAACTTGAGTCTCCGGCATTGCAGGCAAATTCTTTCCCATCTTAAGTACCAGGGAAGCCACAATGAAGGCAAAACCAGAACTCTCCACACTGGAGTCACCCTCCTGGGAGTGCTTAGTAGTGTCTGTTACTCCCTCAGAGGGAGCAAGTCACCTCCTGCCCCCAGCCCAGCTGGCTAACTCTGACCACTTCTACCTGGTCCTACAGGCACTTGTATTTGTGACCTGTAGCGTAAAGGAATGGATTTAATCAGTCAGCATTTGAGTACCCACTATGTTTCACATACTCCAGGATAAATGCTTTTCTTTTTCTCACACCAATCTGTGAACTCTACATTGTCCTCTTTATAGGGAACTCAGAGGTTGGCCAGGAGTGGGGCTTGGCTTGGCTGAGGCACTAGATCCAAATTCCATCCAACTCTATGTTCTCGAAGCTTCCCCAGTTTCACATACTTGTAGGAACTGCAGTAATTCTGGCTTAGCTTCATACCTCTTAGATTTGAGAGAAGGAACTTTCTGGGACACCTGTGTGAAGTATTTTGCATTCCATTAAGGCTTCATCATCTGGATTAAGAGAATTTAAAAATCAGTAAACTTGGGGAGGGCTTTAGTCTAATTAGGTTCAAGTGTCAAAGCAGAAATTTTTGGGGCAATTGAAGACAGATTTGCAATCCTGTCAAGTGGATGCAGTCAGATATGTAACCTGAACATTTCAAGGACAGTTAATAATGGCTTCTCAGGGAACTGAATGGGAAGAACATTTGTTTGATGTAGTTAGTTATCTGAGCAGTTTTTTTGGTAACACAAATTCCTAAGTGCACTTCTGGTGAAGTGAGGCCTCATGCTCACAACTTAATAGTGGTCACTTCAGCTTCTGATTGTCTAGAGTACCAGCCTTTTGGTATAGTTTTCAACTGGTGTTATAAATATTTTATCAGAGTTAGTTCATTAAATAGCATTTTATGTTCTTAGTATGATTTTCAGTGACATCTTGGGGCCAGAATCATTCTTTTAGAAATGAATCGCAAGTTACGAGGTATTAGTGGAAAAATTCCGTTTCTATGTTCGTTCAGTGATACAGCCTTTCTGTAATGAAAGCATGCAACTGTTTTATGTAGAGCACTTTGGGGTCACTGAGTAAGGACTCCAAGGGAGGCATTGCTGAGCCATTCTGTGTCTAGAAAACACATGGAATGATAAGAAGGAATGGAGGACATTTAAGGTCCATAAAGAGGATGTTAAAAAAAAAAAACTTTTAAAATTTTATTTTGTATTGGGGTATAGCCAACTAACAAACAATGTTGTGGTAGTTTCAGGTGAGCTGCAGAGTGACTCAGCCATACATATACGTGTATCCATTCTCCCCCAAACTTGCCTGCCATTTATGCTGCCACATAGTGTTGAGCAGGGTTGCATGTGCTATACAGTTGGTTCTTGTTGATTATCTATTTTAAATGAAGCAGTGTGTACATGTCCATCCCCAATTCCCTAACTGTCCTTTCCCCCCACCCTTCCCCCAGCCCCGACAACCATAAGTTCCTTTTCAAAGTCTGTAAGTCTGTTTCTGTTTTGTAAGTAAGTTCGCTGTATCATTTCTTTTTAGATTCCACATATAAGGGACATATACGATATTTCTTCTTCTCTGTCTAACTTACCTCACTCAGGATGACACTCTTTAGGTCCATCCATGTTGCTGCAAATGGCATTTCATTCTTTTTAATGGCTGAGTAATATTCCATTGTATAAATATATCACATCTTTACTCATTCTTCTGTTGATGGATAATTAGGTTGCTTCCATGTCTTGGCAATTGTAAACAGTGCTGCAATGAACACTGGGGTGCATGTATCCTTTCAGATCATGTTTTTCTCAAGATATATGCCCAGGAGTGGGATTGCAAGGTCATATGGTAGCTCTATTTTTAGTTTTTTAAGGAACCTCCATATTGTTCTGCACAGTGGCTGTACCAATTTACATTCCCACCAACAGTGTAGGAGGGTTTCCTTCTCTGCCCACTGTCTCCAGCATTTATCGTTTGTGGATTCTTTGATGATAGCCATTCTGGCTGGTGTGAGGTGCTATCTCATTGTAGTTGTGATTTTGCATTTCTCTAATTATTAGCGATAGTGAACCTCTTTTCCTGTGCCTATTGTCCATCTGTAGTCTACTTTGGAGAAATGTCTATTTAGGTCTTCTGCCCATTTTTTTGAGTGGGCTGTTTGTTTTGATGCTGTTAAGTGTCATGAGCTATTTGTAAATTTTGGAGACTAATGATTAGTCACATCATTTGCAATTATTTTCTCCCAATCTGTAGCTTATCTTTTAATTTTGTTTATTGTCTCCTTTACTATGCAAAAGTTTTTGAGTTTAAGTAGGTCCCATTTGTTTATTTTTGTTTTTATTTCCATTATTTTGGGAAAAAGATACTGCTGCGATTTATGTCAGAGAGTGTTCTGCCTATTTTTTTTTTCCTGCCTATGTTTTAAGAAGAAATATTTGAAAAGCAACAAAGGAAAAGCAACAAATAACATACAGAGAACCCCACAAGGTTATCAGCTGATTTTTTTTCCAGTGGAAACTCTGTAGGCCAGAAGGGCACAATATATTAAAGTAATGAAAGGGGAAAATCTACAACCAAGAATACTCTAACCAGTAAGACTCTCAGTTAGATTTGACAGAGAAATCAAAAGCTTTATAGGCCAAACAAAAGCTAAGAGAATTTAGCACCATCAAACTAGCTTTACAAGGAATGAAAGACATTTAAAATATTAAAGTTAATAGTTATCAGGATAGGAAAAACATCTGTGGCTGTTTAGTGAGATCATGTTCAATGAGTTTTTCACCTTTGTACTCCTGCAGTTTCTGCTGTGAGGTGGGTGGCTTTGTTTATTAAAGTATTGTCTACCTCTGTCCCCATTGGCTCAGGGTCCAGCTGAGCCTCATCTTGAGGGTAGTAGGATTTAACATTTAGAGCTGCCCGAACTGGAAAAGACCAGATAGACACTTCGCCTTCCTACTGCCTGGAGAGGTATTGGGAGGCTGAGGACCGAAGGGGACCCTGTGCTTTTTTGGTGATGATCTCGGATGACCTTGGCCTGCAGTGGCTTGAAGCAGGGTTTCCATTCCCCAGCCAGAGACTGAAGTCAGGCTGCAGCAGTGAGAGATGAATGGACCAGTGGGCAGTGACAAGGACCTGGCCCATCAGCAGGGCAGAAATGAATTCCCAAAAAGTGATGGAAAGTAGCAAAACAAGAAAAATATTTATTAGGTAGAAAAAGAGTACATGTGGATAGACACATGGGCAGGCTCATAGAGTCATGCCCTTCTGATAATTCAGATCACTTATGTGGGGCATCTCTTTTGGGTTTCCTTTGGCCAATCATCTTGCTTTACCTGGTTCTGTGTCCATATTTTGTTTATCTCAGGATCCTCCCATGTGTGTACTCACATGCATCTCTTAGCCAAGGTGGATTCTTGCCAAGAGGCCTCTGGGTAGGTCTCCCTTTTTGATCTCCAAGGAGCCTTTCTATGCATGTGTAGTCAAGAAGGTTTCTTTGACTTGGAGAATGAGGAGTATGTGGTCTTTTATCTCTTATCTGGGCAGAGCTCAGCTCCTTTCTCCCTCCTGCTATTTTGGAGCCAGAGAGGACAAACTCCGGCTACTTAGCTTGGGGCCCTTATTATCTCTTGTCCCAGAGGGAGTCTGTTCCTTCACTTCCTCTCTGACTAGTGCATAGATGGGGCTACTAAAACCACACCCGAGATGAAGGAAGAGTCTGCTATCCTGATTCCCAGGGTGGTGCCCTAGGTCATTGAAAGGGAGCGCAGCTACTGGGTTGCATGCTACCGTGCGGGCTCATTTGCTCAGCTGGTCTGCTCTTAGTTTTGTGTATCAGCCTTTTACCCACTGCTAAGGAAACTCTCTCCAATGAACAAAATCATCTCTCTCCAGGATATAGAGCCTGTAGATTCTGTCCCAGACCTGGTCACAGTGGGTCAGAGAGATTGGTATTCTCAGTCCCTCACATGGGGAATTTTGATTCTTGTAGTCTTTTGAAAGGAAGGGCCCAGGACTGGAGATAACACTTCCTGAAATTCATCCACAAAAGTGCCTACAGGTCTGCCTTGGCTACAAGCTTAGTTTCCTTGTTTTCTTTTGGTGAGGGTTGGCCTAGCAACTGACAGCTCTTAATTAGGCAACACTTTTGTGATCTTTCAGCATGGAGATGGTAGAGAATAGTGGTAATGAGTTCCAGGTTCGGCATCATTCAGACCAGCATTCCAGTCCCGATTTACCAGTTACTAGCTGTGTGTGCTGGATCACAGAGCTCTGAGCCTCAATTTCCTCATCTGTAAAATAAGATAATATCAAAATGTGTGGGAATATTAGAGGATTAAGTGAGGATGTTTATCAAGGGCTATCACAGAGCCTGGCACTTAAGTCTGGGATTAATAGACATTGTTTTTAAATAAGGAAATATTCCCCAAAGTAACTTCAACTTCTCATTCATCAGATGTCGAAAGGGTCCCTGAATTTTCAGAACTCCTTTCACAGATCACCATCAGCAACAGTAAAGATTCCTTCTGCCTGGAATTCTCTTTCCTAAGAAATTTACATGTTTAGGTTCCTCAATATACTCAGAAATTGAAACAAAAGCCACCTTTCTGAGGTTTTCTCTTATCATCTTACCTAAAACCTCAACACCTCATTAAGAATTCATCTGTTGTTGTTCAGTCGCCTAGTTGTGTCTGACTCTTGGTGACCCCGTGGACTACAGCACACCAGGCCTCCCTGTCTCTTACCATCTCCTGGAGTTTGCCCAAGTTCATGTCCATTGCATCAGTGATGCCGTCCAGCCATCTCATCCTCTGATGCCATCTTCTCCTTCTGCCCTCAATATTTCCCATTATCAGGGACTTTTCCAATGGGTTGGCTGTTCACATCAGGTGACACTGGAGTGTCAGCATCAGTCCTTCCAATGATTATTCAGGGTTGATTTCCTTTAAGATTAACTAGTTTGAGTCACTCCTTATTTTTCCTCTTGGCAATTATCACTATGTAGTATGGTATTTTAATTTATTATCACTATCTTCCAATAACTCTTTATATTATGAGGGCAGTAATTTTTGTCTGTATTGTATCCCCAGGGCATAGGGAAGTACCTGGTACTTGGTAGTTAATGAAGGTTTGATTACTTCTGACAGAACATCATGCTCCTTGAATGAAGTGGGAAGTCATTGGAGGATATTGAGCAAGGAGTGACATGATCTGACTTACATTTTAATAGGATCGATCTGGGAAGCCAGAGTATTATTACTATCACTTCTCCATTGTACCCATTATTCATCCATTCATTCAGTAGCCAGTTTAATTTGAAAATAAAAACCCTCCAACTGGAATGTAATATTTTCTATGGGATAATCACACACCCACACACCCACACACCCATCTTGTTTCTGTTGGTTCCCAAGGAAGAACCAAGCAGATACCACTACTTCATGGCTTCTTCCAAATGTAGATAATCATAAGCTAGGTCCATATTCATAACCAGCTTTACTGTATTCAGTTTGAACAAACACAGTCCTGGTTGATGCCAGCATATGTTGGCACAATGAGACAATCAAATGCCAAAGCCCGTATGCAGTGATTCAGGGAGAGAATGTTGGTTTGGGTTTTGAACAACTACTCCAGGCAGCAGTCTTGCTTCTGTCCCAGGTTCCCCATCTTCTTAAGGTACTTCTCCCTTAGGGCCTTCTGGAATCTTATCTTGGCAGAGCTCAGTATACCAAAATTAAAAACAAAAAACCTTAAACTTGTTTGGTAAAGGCTTCAAGAGCAACTTTGGGTAGGGTTATGGTATTTTTAAGTGGGATTCATTGTAGAAGGTGATGAGAGAGGATTTATAGTCTTGGACTTAAGGTGTTTACAACCACATTTCTTATCCTAAGAAGGGGAGGGCTAATGACCACTTGCATCAGTACTTTTGAATATTTGCTCACCCCTGGTTTATATACCAGCACATAATGCGTATGCCCTAAACACTAGCCAGGTCAAAGATGCAGGCACAGCACATACAATAGTGGAAAGAAAGACAGATGGCAGCAGTAACAGAAAGGTTTAAAATAATCAGTAATTCATCTTTGTTGGTGAGTTTAAAATAATTTATTTTCTAATGACACACTCAAGAATTTTAAACATTTTTCTAGCTGAAACCTCCTACACTCTGCCAAGAACTTCAGTCCCCTTCTCCACTTTTCTGGTCTTTTTGAGAAGAACTTGAGGGGAAGCAGAGATAGACAGGGACTCAGGAAAGGAGATGATATAAAATTTTTACTTTGAAGTTTGATTTATTGATCTCTGTGTCTTGTATAGATAAGCTGGAAACATGAAAGCACACATAGAACATCACAAAGTATTATTTGGTCCCATAAAATGTCATTCTGGATTGACACTGGCAATTTTAAGTGATTACTGGAGTTTTCTTTTGATCACTCATCCTGTTCTTCAAATGTAAAGACAAATATGGACCGAACAGCCTGCTAATTACATTTCATTTTGTAAAATACTTTTTTCTTTCATGATCAATGTATAGACCTTTTCTTTAAAATAATGCAAAGTAGAACATGACCATTACCTAAAACTTATGAAATTTACACTTAAGAAGTTACTGAACGATAGCTTTGAAAAGTTTCTCAGAGTTATGTGAAGAACAGTTTTATAATACAGATGGTTCTTATAATTGACAAAGACATTTACACTCTTCTCAATAAAATGTGTTCCAGCACCTTGACAAATTATTGTCTAATACTGCACAAATGTGGCATTAATGAAGAAATGGAAAAAATAAATATCACCATCAGCTTAACTATCAAAATCATCAATATTCATTTTAATGTGATTAAATACATTACGATGTGTGAACAGATTGCTTCCTTGACTTGCTGGTTTAAATTTTAGACAGCTGACAGTATGTAGAATTGTTTATTTTGTAATTGCAATGCATGTTATGTGTCTAACATAATATGAGCCTTTTCTTAATAGAATATTCATATTTGGGAATTAAATCTTGGTGTAGTCAAGTTACATTTTTAAGCCTATTGGCTTAATATGAACACAATACAGACTTGTGGTATTTAAAATATTCCTTTATTTTAAAATGCATCCCTTAAAAATGAATTTCTACAGATTACAAAGAGTTGGGTGAAGTGAAGAGAAATAGATATATCAGGGGATTGAAAATTCAAGGTGACTTTTATTAAAAAAAAAATTGAATGGTCCTACTTTGGTTCAAATGCTAGAAGTTTTCCACTTCCTAGACCTTGCTTTGCAGATGGCAACACAGAACGGTTCTGGTTCAGTTAGTATCCTGCTAGAATGAATTATGAGAAGTCCAGACATGATTTAGTGACTTGGAGCTGCTGCTTTGAGTTCTGAAAATGGTGAATGTAGTCAGGAAACATCGGAAATAATCACAAAAAATGACCCCATAAATCTTAAACACTTCACTGAAAAAACATGTCCAGAAAATAATGCTTACCATGTATTAGTGTTTCATGTTGAGGAAGCAGAGATTCCTTGAGTTACTCAATTGAGCCATTTTCTTAAGCTTAGCTGGCAAATAATCCATGGCCAATTGTACCTCATCTGAAATGACAGACACTAGGATAACATGGATAAATGGGATGACATCTTTAATTTATCATTTAAGTATTTGATGGTGATGGCCTTAGTTTGCTTTACAATAGTGCTTCTTCTGGGGGATGGGTGTTAGAGAGAATTGAAAGAATTGGTACCAGAGAAATGCTCCTGACACCTTGTGTGAGATGAATGCTTAGATATAGGGCAGGGCCCTATGGATTTAAAGGTAGCCCATACAGAGTTCACTGGAGTGGACAGGGGTTAAAACAATTTACTTGATTGAATTTCAAATTAACGAACCTAGAGACCATCATATTCACACTTATTTTTAGATGAACAACTTAGAATTAACAGGAAAAAAATTTCCCTGTAATTCTTAATACCTTAAAAAGTCAATAACATTTTCCACAGACGTTAACAGCTTCAAATATTATTTCCTCAAAAGCCTTTCCTGACTTACTTTCTAGAACACTCCCTCGTTATAGACATTATAGCATCACGTCTTTTCATACATCTTGTTATTTGATTATTTTACTGAATGCCTTCTTACCTACTTGTTCCTGGCTGCTTTGTCTGCCACTGTATTTGTAGTGTCTGTTCGGTACACACTCAGTGGGTATTTGGTGACAGGATCATAAATGAATGAGTCTGGTCCATAGTCCTGAGGGCCCTTATAGCCTACTTGGACAGGTAGAAAACATGGATGAATGTTACCCAGTAATGCCCAGAGGGTGATATAAACATGTTAGTGTACAGAATACACTGTGTACACAGTGTACCTCAAGTTCTGAGGTTTATTTCAAGGAGCAATCAGGTGACAAAGGGCCATGCATGACACTCTGTCCTCCACACCTGGCCAGGCATTTAGGACATCATTCTGATGCAGGGGTAGCCACATCTCCCTCTAATTTCTTAGGACTTTGTCACGTGCCAGTGACAGAAAACCTAACTCAATTTGGCTTTTAACAAAAGAGAATAGAATTCCATCTCTGAGAATATGGTTAGTTAGGTATTTGAACTGACGTTTCTTCTTAAGGCAAAAATGCTATATTAAGTAAAAACTACTCTTAAAAGTATTGAAGAGAGGCTAAAAATATATAAGAAGCTATTCTTGAAAGTATTGAAGATAGTGAATTATAAGGTTGTTGTCAAAGAAGATGGGAATCTAGAAAGGTAAATTGAGTGTTAAATTTTGTTTTGTTCAGAGAACATTTACCAAGCCTGGTTTGTTTTTTATTGTTGGTGTTATTTTGGGTTTTGGGGAGGGGGGGCAGCTCTGTCAGGGACAGGCCTCAGAAGGCAAAGCAGAGCATTTCCCCAGGATGGGGCACTTCGTGGTAGACCCTCCCTCCATAAAGCTGAGACTCCAAAGGTCATTCTTCAGAGTAAGGGTGCTTCAGGATTAAATATGCTCTAGATCTCTACCTCCAGGGCCCTTAGGAGATTTAACCTTTGTGGTAAGCAAAGCAGGGAGGTAAAAGACCCTGAGAAGTTTGACCTATAGGTTGGCCATCAGGTAAAGCTTTAGCTTAAATATGTATCACTTTGTTGATTCAACGAGTAGTCCAGGACTGGCAGAAGCAAATCCAGATCTTTGGGTGAATGTCCCTTTATCGTAGGTCCTGAAAAATTTTCTGCAAGAACATTTTCAAGTTAAATGACACACAGGAAAGAAAAGAGAGAGTTGGGCAGTTAAGCACAGAAGAAAATGAAGAACCATGTCCTAATTTTGCTTCTCATTGTAGCAGACTCTGCTTTTGGGGAGGATCAAATTGAAAAAACAAAATGTTAATATAACTTGACCACATTAACAGATTAAAGGAGAAAAAAAATCATGTGATAATCTCAATAGATTTAGAAACATGCTATCATAGATTTCAGCATCTTCTCATGATAAAAACTTTAAAAAAATCTATGAATAGAAGAAACTTCCTTACCCTCATTAAAAACTACAGTTTGTGAAATGTTCAAAGCTTTCCCTTTGGCTGATAATATGGCTAGTCTGTTACTGCTCTTAATCTCATAGTCTAGTCAGGAAAAAAGACTCTAAGTATTACACAGGCAAAGAAGAGTTGAGAAACCAGAGATGGGTGGTGGATTTTATCAGAGACTGCAAACAGCAGGAACCACCTGGACTGGAGTGATGTGGGACCCTAGTCACTGGGGTCCTCTGATAGAAGCTGGAACCATGGTGGCGTGGGGACCACAGAAGGAAGGGCTACGTCTGGGAGGAGCTTCAAAGAACAGACAGAGCTGCTGCTGGACGCTGTCCTACAGCGACTGACAAAGAAACTCCCTGGTTTTTTCTCTCATGTTCTAATTTTCCTTCAATACGTTGCCTTGGTCACACTTCACTGAAAACCAGAGGACAGGAGGACCTGTTAATGTAATACGTGAATTTCTTTCTCTGGGGATATAGAGCAAGGTGAAGGATGGATTGTATATCTGGAGGATAAACAGATGCTTGGAGAAGGGAATGGCAATCCACTCCAGTATTCTCGCCTAGAGAATTCCATGGGCAGAGGAGCCTGGCGGGCTGCGGTCCATGGGGTCATGAAGAGTCAGACATGACTGACTAACACAACACAAACAGAAGCTAGGTGGTACAGATGAGAAATGCTCATCACACCATGCAGGCAGGCAGTCATCTCTGGGGTGGGGGAGATACAGGAGCCTTCTGAGATACTGGCAATATTCAATTTCTTGCCTTGACTAGCGATTACATTGCTGTTTGCCCTCTAATTGTCTTTAAACCTCACATGAATTTTGCATTCTCTTTTGTGTGTGTGATTTACTTCACAGAAAGTGCATAAAAGAAAATTAATAGTTCACATAACTGAAAAACTAAGAGATAGGCCTAACTTTAAGTATATTTTAATTCAGAAGTTCAAGCATTGCCAAAAAGGCTCGTCTCTTGTCATCCCATCTCGTTTTGAGGGTGGCTGAAACAATCTCGACTTTCACCCCCTGATATTCCTTCCCTTTTCTCAGAAACTTCAGTAAATATTTCATTGTTATCTTTCATGCTCTTTCTGCATCGCATGCCCATTCCTCAGCTAATCAATGTGGCCAAGGTGGAGAGGATTCACTTCCATGAAAATTTCATTAGCTGAATTTGGAGCACAGATGAATCCGCAATGGAATCAGTTCCAATAGATGGGGACACGGGGGAGGGACATCTCAAGTGATCATTCTTCCACGTTAATCACTCTTTATCCACCCAGTTCCTGGTTTGACAGTCTTTCATGTTTGGTATAAAGCCTACTAGGACCTGGAAAGAAACAAAGAATGAGAGAGATAGAAACTGAGATCTCTGTGTATTTGTGCTTCTGCTCTGAGTCCTGACAAGCTATCCTTGAATAATACTAGTTGTTCCAACAAATGTTATCAAATAATTGCTTAAGTCACAGGGTAAATTTCTCTAAGCTGTCTGTTTGCCCTTGCTTCATCACAACTATTTCAATAGAGCACCGCTTCAAGCTCTGAAAGGAATGAGATATCAGCTAACTCTGAGGGAGGCACCCTGGATCAGTGATGGTAACTAGACAGTGTAGTTACAGATGGTCTAGACAGTGTAGACGTCACCTTATATTTGGTTTACTGCATATGTAAATAATGATTTCACCCTTAGTCATTTCTTTTGAATAGATAAGGTATATGTAATCTTCTATGTCTTTATCTTAATATATATTTATTAACCTTTGCTTTGAAACATTGTATTAAATAAACTTCTAAACTGCAGATTTAATTGTTGAATACATTTAATTAACCTGAACACAGAAAGGCGCTGCTAAGATTCCTTTCCAGGATAGGTTTTGTTTCCCTAACTGCACAATGCTATTAGCAGACTGTTTTCAGCTGTCAGCCCTTTCAGAGGTTGGAGACCCCTTTCTCAAGATCTTGCCTTTCCAGGGTGGTGTGATGGTTAAAAGGATGAATCAACTTGGCTAGACCACTATACCCAGATATTTGGTCAAACTTCATCATAGATGTTTCTGTGAAGGTATCTTTTTACATGACATTAACGTTTAAAGCAGGAGACTTCCTGTAGAACTCCTTGCCCTCTGTGGGTGGGCTTACTCCAAGTAGTTGAAGATCTTAATAGGAAACAGATGATCACCCCGGCGAAGGCAAGCATTCTACAGTAAACGGCCTCTGGGCTCGAGCTGTACTGCCTCCTCGAGTCTCCATCTTGAGGCCTACCCTGTGGGTCCTGGATTTACCAGGCCTCCACAACTTGGTAAGCAATTGTTTAAGCTTCATTTCTCTCTTTTTCTGTAGAATCCTAATTATATAGTTGAACTACATTCTAATGACTAATCAAGGTGGGAATGCAAAGGTCCAGCCGCTTTAGCTGAATTTGAGAAAACTCTGATGGGTCTGCCCTGCCCCTGAGTTCCCTCCAGTACTCTAGCTGGTGGGGCTGTTGGGTTGTGTTATAGCTTGACTTCTACCCACTTCAGAGCTCTTCCCCTTCCTTCTACCTGCTTTAATCTGAAGAGCACTCCCTAATAAACATGCTGAGTACTAAACTCCATCAGTGTCTGCTTCTTGGAGAACATATCTTATAACAAAAGGGAAGTAAAATATAGAAGGAACATACAGTAATTCCCATTCTCCCTAAAAAGAAATCCTGAATTCTAGAAGAAAGATAAAAGAGACAAAACAACAGGTTTGGGCTGAAAAGCAAGTTGACTCTGTAAAGGAGTTTGCTAGTTTGGAAGTAGAAAGGAAAGGGATGTGAAAACTTATTACCAAGGTATTAATCTTTTCCATTAGGGTAAAAGGCAACTTTATTCCTAGCCTGCTACCGCTGAGGTTTGAAGAAGGAGAAGGACTTGAACAGAGAAGTAGAGAGCAAGAAATACAGAAAAGCTTTGAACGGTTGCAGTGAGATACCAGGTGCATCCCCATTAGGAGATGGGATGAAAGTTGTCTTACATCTTTATGGAAGAAAAGGAGAAAAACTAAATGCATTTATGTCCCTCTCCCTCCTCCTTTTCCTTCTTCCCCAGTACATTTGGGACTAGTGAGTTATATGTTCACACTCTAGTCTATTACCTTTGTAATCTGTGGCATGTGCATTTAAAGGGAAAATGTGTTTTTGTCCTGTGGTTACATTACTCACTCTAGTCAATTACTCACAAAATAAGTTTAAAGTTAGAGCAGTTTCATTTAGCTTATATGGTGGTGTTTAAGTCTTCAACTAGCCTATAGACTTTGATTGTTGTTGATATATTTATTTGTTTCAGAGCTCAGGTTTCACTTTTAGATTTTCCTAATTAACTTATCTCCATGGATATATATCTTGTTGTCCATGTTGTGCTGAAATAAAGTATAATATACTGTGATAATTTGTGATAAACTTAATGTAATAGGACCTTGTGCAGTTGAGCTATGTCTTCTATTATCATTGTTGATTTTTACCTAAATAGAAATGGAGCTACCTCAGGGGACCTATGTACCCAAATTGGTGAAAACCAAAATCATTCTTTTGGGTAATTGTTTCATTGGTGATATACAAAGAAGTGTGATTTTACTTCTGTTTTCAGGATGGTGGAATAATTTACCTTTGTGACATTAATGTAAATTATCATGGTAGACTTTGTTGTTCAGAATGTTTATTTTCTCCCTAAGGAAGGATTATGTGTATATATCCTCACATGATCCTTTGATATTAGCCTTGACTATTGCGTTGCAATGAAGCAAAATGGCTAATGGGTAAAAATTATGTGTCATTTCTGAATAGCAGTTTTAAGAATCATTGCATGGCCTGTGATTTGGCCCCTTTTACCTCTCTCCAGAAATGCTCCAGTTAGGGGCTGCTCTATCAGTCTGGGCCCTGACATAAAGATTCATGGAACAGAGTCATAGCTGACTCATGTTGAAAATGCACTGGGTGAGAAATAAACCTCCGCTGTTGTAGGATACTAAAATTTTCCAGGGTTGCTTGTTATCACGGTATAATTTAGATAAAACTGATTGATAGAGTTTAATTTCATAGGTTTCATTTTTTGTATAATTTCCATGTGGAGACTTGATATATGTACTTAAATGACTAAGGGGCACTAGACTGTAATAATTCTGTCGGGTAGGAATATTGCTAAAGTAAAATTTACCTTTGTATTTTATTCCTGTAATCTGGTCCTTTCAGTGTTTTGTTTTTCTTTCATTTCCATGACAATAGCTAAGGCAAGGAGGAGAAAGGAAGACAGGGACATAGGGAGGATAAACTGGTTAAAAAATCATGACTGGGGAGGGCAGGGAGATAATGGGTGGGAATAACAGCTCTGTAATTAGAAAAAATGTTAATTTTGAATTTGCATATTTTGATGATACATATTGTTAATCCTTTTGAAAGTAATGCTATAAGTAGTTTTTTCTGCAATCTGGTAGGATCAAGGCAAAAATGTAAGGTTTTCTTGCATTAGCTCTACCCTTAAAGATGATACACATTTGTTGGATTCTCACACAGTTACACTTACATTTGCACACATACTAGAGAAAGAAATGGAAACTCACACCAGTATTCTTGCCTGGCAATCCCATGGACAGAGGATCCCGATGAGCTACAGTCAATAAGGCTGCAGAGAGTCGGACACGACTGAAGTGGCTCAGCACGGCACAGCACACACACACGTGCACTTGGTAAAATAAAGCTTTTATTTTCTTCATTGGAGATCAATACTTAAAATAGTAACATAAATAACCAAAAGATAAGTTAACTTCTAGAAGCTTTTATGTGAGTTTGCCTAAATTATTTCTTCCATTTTGCAGGAGGCATGAGGGTTCTTGTTGGCCTGTATTGCTTCAATTCTATACAAATATAAAAGTATGATTCACCAAAAACACCTAACTCCTAAAATAATAGCCACCATTTAAAATAGGCTTTTATGTGAGACACTGTATTACATGATGTATAGGCAGCAACAAGTGGATAGCTTCTGCAAAATACTTTGAAAACCAGACTCACTGATTTATCAAACTAGGAAGTAGTTACATAAGAATGCATGTGAAGTGCATAGCTTAGTGTCTGACACAGAGAAAATAGGAATAAATGATAACTAATATGTACTCTAATGTAATACTTCCACCAAATGATACAAGTTTTTAGCTTCATTTCCCCCACTTTTAAAATGGAAAAAATACAGGAGAAGATTGGCCAAGATCAATGTGTTGAGACAAAACTTTTATGTTTTCAGTGCCCACTGACTTCCTCCTTTTTCTCTTTTTAAATGCCCTGGAAACACCCAGTCATCATCCTTTTTTTGGAGTTTGATTGTGGTAGCAGAATTTTAAGATTCTGTCCATTAAATACATACCCTATGTAATACCCTGCTCTTTATTTTTACAGTTTTTAAAGAACTTTTTTATTTTGTATTGGAGTATAGCCGATTAACAATGTTGTGATAGTTTCAGGTAAACTGCAAAGGGACTCAGCCATACATATACACGTATCCATTCTCCCCCAAACTCCTCTCCCATCCAGGCTGCCACATAACACTGAGCAGAGCTCCAGTGCTATTCAGTAGGTCCTTGTTGATTATCCATTTTAACTACAGCTATGTGTCCAGGCAACCATAAGTTCAGTCTCTAAATCTATGAATCTCCTTCTGTTTTGTAAGTAAGTTTGTTTCATTTCTTTTTAGAGTCCACATATAAGGGATGTCATATGATATTTCTCCTCTGTCTGATTTACTTCACTCAGTGTGACAATCTCTAGGTCCATTTTTGTTGCTGCAAATGACATTATTTCATCCCTTTTAATGGCTGAGTAGTATTCCATTGTGTAAA